>NC_067201.1:9655000-9832500 GCF_000699445.3 Schistosoma haematobium
TGAGTATAGTTTGTAGAGATTGTAGTGGTTTTTATAGCTAAAGTCATGAGTCGATGTGAGCTAGGCCACCATTGGAAACCTGGATGCACTGAACTGCCGTTTCGTCCTAGTATAGGACTCCTCAACGGTGCGCGTCCACGATCCCACCCCCAACGCGAGATTCGAACCCAGGACCTATCCGTCTCGCGCGCGAGCACTTACTAATTGGACCACTGAGATGGCCGGTATCCAACAGTGTTAATGTCTAACTTCAAGTTATCCACGAAAATGCGCTACTGTGCACCATTTTCTTCAGTGTGCTGATATCTCACAACAGACCTGGTTGAACTCTACTGGTCACAGCTTCTCACTAGAAGCCCAGGAAATACCTCTTGAAGCCATCCATTAGTGAGTATATTTTGATTAGTATCAGATGGGTTCGAATCTCGCGGGAGGCGGGATCGTGGGTGCTCATTACTAGGACGAAACGGCCGTCCAGTGCTTCCATGTTTTCCATGGTGGTCTAGCTTCAATTGACTCACGATTTCAACTATTTAGATTCTTAAATTGTTGTATAAATTTGAAAAGAGAGCCTATTTAGCTGCTTATATAATACATAAATAATCCTGTGCTCTTCTAAATTTTCATCCCCCATTTTATTAATATCCTTATTTCTGTTTGATATTTTGCAAATGTCTACAAAAAATTATTCTCATTAATATTACACTCATAATAAGAATGTATTAGATTTAGTAAAAGCACAACAAAGGGATAATTAAAAAAATAGAAACAAAGAAAAGAGAAAAGAAGAGTAATAAATTAATTTGAAAAGGTTTATTTCTTCTTTCTCTTGACTAATTTATTATCTCAGTAATATTTCGTTACATTCTATTTACATATCTATAAATTCACGTGAAATTTGATCCATTATTAAAAAGAAAAGAAAAGAAAATGTAAACATAGAGATTATCTACACAGATTTTTCAGTTTTTCATAAAACTGAAGGATAGATAAAAAATTCAGTCAAATGTATATTTTGAAAGTAATCGATATATATATATATATATATATATATATATTTTAACACCGTTGGACGCCGGCTCGGTGGTCTGATGATTAGGCGCTCGCGCGCAAGACTGACAAGTCCTGGGTTCGAATCTCGCAGGGGGCGAGATCGTGGTTGCGCACTGCTGAGGAGTCCCATACTAGGACAACAGATTTTCGATGGTGATCTAGCTTGCATTGACTCATGATTTCAACTATTGAAATTACTAAAATCTCTACAAAACCCCTTCTGATAATACACATATAGTTGATAGATATACTGTTACTGAATTAGATATCTTAATAGATAATTATAAGGAAATAGATGAAAGGAAAAAAAATTTTAAGAAGAGGGGGGGGACAAATCGATTATTCATCATTTATTATACGAAATAAAAGAAGATATGAATATTAATAAGTCTGATTTAGATGTGTTATTCATCACTATCCTATTTAACACACACTCACACACACACGTGCGTGTATACACACAATAGATAAATAGAGAGATAGACAGATAAACAGGTATATTAATCCATAGTATGTCTACTCAAACACGTGTTTAATGATGAATCATTTGAATGACAACTAAAAAAAAAATTTTTTTGTATCTAGTCTATCAACCATACAAAGGGTGGCTGTAATAATAATATGACTGTATCTTATATTTTGATGATTTACTTTCATTATTAGTCTTCTGTAATAATATGACCTCTAGACAATGATACGAATAGTTGTCTTTGTTGTAGATTTCCTTGAGGTTGATAGACTAGACATTATATATATATGATGAGTGCGCAAAAATAAATAATATACTTTCTTGACTTATTTTGAAAATGCCGTATTCCCTGTGCTCAGTGATTTAACTGAAAAGAGCTTGGCTTTATCGTCCCATTATCGGTTGACATTAAAGATTACTAATGAATATAATCAATGGGTAAATTGTTTTACTCTCAATTAGATTGACATCACTGAGTTTGGGAAATTTTAATCATCACTGGATTAACCAGTAAGTATATGATTATTTCATTTAAGATATTGGTTTTCGTAGAGATCATGTGTAATTTCAAAATAGTTTTGTTTCATCTGATACTGATATCCACTGGAAGAAAACTGGACATAAAGTGGTAACTCTTTGATTGTGATAGACTAAATGATGAGGGTCAGAATTTCCTAGAGAGCTTCAGTCCCCTGAAAATTTCAGACACATCTTAACGATTACCGACTAGATTGGGATTTATATTAAGTAAAGAGTTTAATCAATTTCTTCCAAATAATAAACATCCGTAATAATGCACGAAATGTCGGGCTACATAAAACATAGAATACATGATGATTTGACCAAAACTTAAAAGTGAAGTACAGTGTTCATAGATAAAATCACGAACTGATCTAAACTAGAGCACCAATGAAAACCTGAAAGGTCAGTTCATGATATAAACTATAAAAATTCTAATCTCGAAAAATCCTCTTATACTGTCTGTAATCATGTGCTTACTGGTGACTAGCTTCAAAATGCAACTTCTGGAGTTGCAGAGAAAAGCTGTGATCAGTGGAGCTCAGTCACATCGGGTGTAAAACAGTTATACATTGCAAGCAATATGAGAGGGTTGTGTAATGTCATGGATTGATTGAAGTTAGACATTAACACTTTTGGATCTTCGTTCACAAGTCTAGAAGTTAGTCGTTTGGGTTCGAGACTGAAGCTAACGGGTTGGGTCCCATAATAAAATGAAACGACAGTTCAGTTTTATCTGGTGTTTAGTGATGATCTATCTATGATCAGTTCATGTCCTAACTATGAAAATCTTGTAATATCCACGACTCTTCATATAATCAGTACCAACAAATATCAACCCACTGCATTCACTGAGAATATTTCTTATTTCACTAAAAAAATTTAAAACAAAAGTAGTTATGCCACTATATCTATCTATCTATCTATCTATCTATCTATCTATCTATCTATCTATCTATCTATCTATCTATCTATCTATCTATCTATCTATCTATCTATCTATCTATCTATCTATCTATCTATCTATCTATCTATCTATCTATCTATCTATCTATCTATCTATCTATCTATCTATCTATCTATCTATCTATCTATCTATCTATCTATCTATCTATCTAATTTACCAGCATCTTATCAGTCAACTAGTTTTTACATGTTCAATTTATCCATAAACCTCAATATCTTAAAAGTAGACTATTGAGAAGCGCTTTCATATTAACATTTTATCGCTCCCGTTTTTTTCCTAATTCTCCCTTCGTTTCTAAATGATTTTTCATTCAGTGTTCAAATATGTTGTATATTTTTTTTAAAGAGAAAAGAATATATTGAGTTTATCTATCCTTCTCCCTTTAGCCATTTCCTCTATGCTATGTAAATTACATTAATGAGGTCATTTTAACACAATGTTTTTCTTTCTTTATGAAGTCCTTTTTCTTCTCTATTCTGTTATTATCGTATATATTTATTTTCTATTTTATAGAAATAAATAAAGGAATTATGTACTGACCTTGGTTGATTTAATCAAATGCTTCTTCTTCCTTTCTAATGTTTAATTTATTCAACGATAAATAAGTGTCATGATTCAAATTATAGGAATTTTTCTCTTCATTACATTTGTTATGATTTTCTACAAAGAAAGGGATTATTACAGATTTTCACAGATTGATCATATTTAAATATTTATTGATAACCAAGAAGTACTGGAGAGCTGTCACTAGTAGATTTAAATCATATCGATTATGAAGCAATTACCGGATCATTGTGGTACATGCTACTTATATTGATATAAGTAGTATATAATACGAGTCAGGAATGTAATGTCTGGCAGCAGAAGATCGGGAAGATCAAGAAAGGAAGAACTGGAATATAAACCAATTAGTATAAAAATGCAAGAACAATGAAGTCCGAGACAATTATTGAACATTTTGCAAATTAAGTATTATAGTGTGGTTTTTCTATTTTACCAAGTAACTCTGTAATGTTGTGCTAAATATAATTCGGTTGTCCTCAACTGTGTTCTCCTTCACTACACCATCACTATCACTACCACCACAGAAACAACAAGATATGATCGTGTAATATCAGGAACTGATTGAAATTAGAAAATATGCACACTATTGAATGCTGATTAAAGTTTCTATAGGTTAAATGCTCACAGGCAGATCTGAATATCTCAAGTACGATCCCAGGTGTTTTTATGGATGTTCACTGTTGGTGAATTTCATACTAGAATGGAACAGCTATTCAGAACTTACTGTTTTTTAGTGGCTATCTGACTAAGATCAGTCCATGATTTAAAACTGTGAATAATTTTTCACTATCTTAAAATGGTTATCGTTTTTTTGTCACATTAAATTATGTTAGCTTAGAGGTTAATGAGTCGATGTTTGAAGTGATAAGTACTAGGTTCATATTTTAAATATGAACATTACCATGGGAATATTTTATTGACAAATGTAAAATTGGTAAGAAACCTACATCAAACAAGATTACTTGCTCGCTATCTTCAACGAACTAATGGCGTATCATAGTGTACATAATGTCATGTCACTTTGACTAATGATCATAGTACAACTTGATCGACTGAACTTATTCAACTCTAAAAACGACTAGACAAACATAACATAGATCGATACTACTACTCATTAATCAATTGATCATAAATTTTCATTATTTACTTCTGCGTTTAATTCAATTCAGAATCGTACTAAGGTAGAAAACATACATTAGAATGGATTTACAGAAAGAGAATATTTAAATTCGACTATCTTTGTTCAATACTCTAGACACTTTTCTCGTATATGACTTACTCTGATTCGCTTTGCATCAGTCTATTTAGTTTTCTGGGATTCCTTGTGCAAAATATGAATCTGAATTAAAATATTCACTTACTAATTTACATATGTACATAGATTATAAACTGGCGAGACCATAATTTATGGACGAATCAATCAGATTTAGGATAAAAGGTCCTGGATTTTGGCGCGAAATTCATCCATCCATTTGGCTAAATAGAGTTTTGGCATTTTAGCTGATGTCAGTTCGTGATGAAAAACTCCAAGTCTAATTCCTAACATTAACCATGAACAGTAAATTATAATCCCAATTCCTCCCACTGGTTTACGACCCTCATTGATCCCTAGTAAGTAGATGTACATTCTCAAGGTCACTTTGGCATCACTCAAAAGGTTGTCCATATATTTTGGTCTCACCCATAAACCCTCTCTTTCCGTTTCGCTCTGTGGTTCTCAATCTTTTCATTTAGTCCATTTCCCCATTATACTCTACTGCTTATTTGCCTAGGACATCTTCTTACTTACCTATGCACCTATATGTTCTCCCAATTGTCCATAAGGTCACTTGGATTGATTTATTAATTTGAATTATTATTAAAAATTTAAAATGGTTGACAACACAATAATAACAAATGTTTTCAATTAATTATCTTTGTTTATTTACCTTTTTCGTAGGGATGATTTCACAAATGAGTAAACCAATTAAATTGATAATTCATGTTAAGCTGAATGTACAAATGAATCATAAATCACTTTATTTTAGAAAAACAAACAAACAGGAAAGCAGGAAAATTGCATTGTCCAGATGTAAATAAACAAATAAATAAACAAATGGATAAACATGTACTTGTATTTTAGTGTACAGAAATCAGTTTGCCTAACTAGACTGTTTTCAAACGATAAACCCATTGAAGCATGAATACTTATGGAAGGTTAGTCTAGTGTAGAGTTCTCATTTTCTACAGCGGATTCATTCTCAAAGCTATACAATCATTGATAAGTCTGCTAAATGAATACTCGATCCGATTTCTCAACCGCTTCTAATAACCCTAGAATAAATCTATACAGTAACTTGAACACAACAGAAATAGTGCGAAGTGCCACAAGGAGCCTTACTCCAATATTAATGTATGTACAGGTAATCATGAGTATTGATACTATTTAATATGGCCTTGATTATTTAGAGAATTCTAGTAGCATACTAAACATAGCAATAAGAGAGTAATTATCTAGTAAAAATCATGGCAGGTAATCTGTTATCCTTGTAGTAGCTTCTATTCAATCCTGATAGCATAGAATGTTTTCAAGTATTTTCTGAGGAGTATTTTGGAACTTCTCAACAACCATTCATATATTCCATAATATGTCTGATGAAAGCATTACAAGGGTGAGATAGATTCATAAGAATTTTCACAACTTAACAGATTGTGAATACTGGTCATTTGGTCAAATCACAGTGAACGTTCGTAGTGTCATCTAAAAAGTCAAAGACAATGTACTTGTATTTTCTGAGAATTGTTTCAGCGAAGAGTTCTGTTCTCGGGTGAATTCCTTTTCTAAACTGTACAATCGAAAATACATATTTATTTTTCAAAATGATAATAATTACAATAATGGTGATAATCAATTTTTTTCTAAACATGGCAACAACGAGGTAAAATAAATAAATAAATAAGTAAATGAACTTGGTCGGTGGAATTCGACCATATATAAGGTCTAGCAAAATAAAAAATTGATCACCTTATTAAAGACCAGTCAACTACAAATAGACTGTCTTCAGATTATCTGACTAACTGATTACCTCACCAGCCATGAAGGCTGATTAAGCCTTCTTGGGAAAGCCGATTTACTTTATTGGACATTTACTTTAATTTACTCAAGCACATATACCTGCTAGACTATGATATATGTTTTGCTAGGGAGGACCACCGAAATCACAGGACCTAATGATAGATTTGCTATTATTGCGCGGGTGAGCTGGGAGCGACTCTTGTTTGGTAAGTATGCATTATATGCACATCAGTAGTACGCAAGTTTGTGGCTCATCCACTCCAAGCAAATACATAAGCATGAATACTATGTTAGTAACCAAATGCCAGCATGTTCGGTTTGTCAAATACACATTACATACCCATCAGGAATAAATAGTCCAGTGTATTTCATAGCATATATATAAGCACAGATGAACTGCCTTTGGTTATCAATGCAAGTATGCCTTACGCGGACCCCCAAAATACACAGATCAGGTCAGTCTATGCACTCCAAGTATACGTATAAGGATAGATGAGCTCTTGCGTTCAGGATGACTTGAAACGTTGTTTATCCAGCTTGGTGATAGAATGGTGTATTAGTTCGGTCTCTATCGAACTCCTAAGTTGGTTTATGATCAAAAGCCTTCAGATCCGTACGACATACAAATTTACCTGGGTAAGATTTTTGAGTGGAACTAACTGACTAACTCATCAGTAATATATACAAGTTATCTGAATCTATGGAACTTAAACCTAACATATATATTCAAAAAAGTAAGTGCTTGACATTTCTCAACTTTCAAATGATAACCAAAAAAACATTGGTTTTCATATTCCACGAAATTTCAAGAGATTATCTAATTCCATTAGATTTCCACCAGAATGTTGTTTCCTAGCTAAAAACCATCTTTTAATGGTATGAGATCGGTTGTATGTGTCGCATTCAATCAGTTCGCTGCAACTCGATTTCGATATTCACACTAAGATTCAAATCAAGTACCTATCCACTGTTAGTTATATATTATAAAACTTATGAATTAACTCTACTAAAGCAATCAACATAAGATGGTCAACTATTTTCCTGAATATTAACAGCTGAAAAATTACAAAACATTAGTGATGTTGAGTCATTTCAATTATTGGGCATTTGGTGACTTGATTGACAGAATTTGATCAGAACCTAAAAAAATTAAAGAACAAATACGATCGATCAAGAAACTCTTAAATCGATTCACTATTAAAGTGATGACTGATAATCTATCGATTTTCAATTATTAAAATACTGACGGAAAATGAAAAAAATATTTTTAATTGCTTACAGTAACTTGATTAAGTGAATTCATTTGTCATAATAACAAATAAAACCATCAGCTAGTAACTATGCTGAAAACTGAGAAAAGTTGATACGACGAGAACAAACAACAATAATAACAGTAAACAATTCAGATAAAACTAACCAAAAAAAACTGTATCAGTAGTGGAATGTGTGTTACCAAATGGTGAATGCACACAAAATATAGAAATGTAAAACTCAAATATTGTTACTATGACATTTTAAGTAAACATTTATTTGTACACAAAAGAATATACAAGTTGATCTATATTCATACAATATGAGATGATTTCCAAGATTAGTTTGTTAATTAAGGGAATGATCAGAGAGAGAGGGTGAGGGTGGTGAGAGAGGTAGGAGTTGGGTGACATGAGAAAACATGAGTTTGTCGGTTAGTTTCACATAAAATCCAGTATTTAAATGTATTTCATATCCATTAAACTACAGTTTTAATTCGGGTTGTTCAAACGATCTGTTCATTTTAGTTTGTATGCAACAATACAAATATGTACACTGATACATATCCGTCTGAACATGTATCAGTAGAATTAACTTATTAATTAATTAAAGATATAGTAACTAGGTAGAATCATATATGGTTATGTGTAGATCATGATTAAAATATGTTTTTCAGAAAGGAAACCTTGAATGAATGGTTTTTCGCCAAAATATTTAAATAACAAGATGACTGAAGTGTAGCGATCAGACAATTAAAGTCACGATCAAAAATGATTAATTGCATATTTTAGTATAGTAGGTTGAAGAGATCGTTGAGTGTTGTAGTCTTATATCACAAATTAACTTTTAGCTAAACAATCAACCATATTCAAGGAGCGCTATGTATTTGTATCTTTCCAGAATGAAACTCTTTAGTAGTGTACATCTACGACCTCATTCGGAATCTATTCTAAGTCAGAGTTCCAGTTAGGTGTCACCAGTGGAGTTCAACCATGCATAGCTTAAGATGAACACTGTTAATGTTAATGGATGATGGTTGTCTAACATTATGAATTGACTAAAGTTTAAAATGAAGACCACTGAATGACAACTCAGTTGTAGTTAACACTCTCTTTGAGAAATTGCATAATGAGATTAATTAAACTTGAAAATTATTCTTATCCCGTTGAAACTAATATTTTTCTTCTTCTAACACGTTTTTATATAAAACTTACTTATTAAGAAATCTTCCAGAGTTTAGTTGTCAATTGTGCTGATTGATGTGGGTTCAAAAACATTGGGGACAAATTATTCCCCTCAAAATTACAAGTAGGTTTTGCTGATGAGTGTGATACAACATACGAAGTGGGTCAAAAAAAGGATCATATCAACTAATTCCAACCAAAGAATATTTAAACATAGTGTGCACGACGTCAAATCACTTACTCAAGAGGTTGCACTGTAACATAAATGACAGGATTCGATCAGCACTAAACAAATATGATATTGGTTACAACTCAGTGATGAATGAATCGTAAATGTGTATTAGCTATTATTCGTAAAGTATTACGTATACTCTGTTGTTCATATGAAGAACGTAATTTTTTATCATTCAGTGTCGATGTCTGTCTAGCTCAAGCGAATACCTCGTTATTGTTTGCAGTTACAAGAATGATCAGTTGTATTTTTGAAAATTAGTTAACAACAGACAACAGTATAAACATTAAAATTGGTTTGCAAGTGCATGCAACCGATGAGTTCCATTTAGAACGAAGGCGACCTCTTGAATTCTACTGTTAACCATTACTGAAAAATACAATTCATAAAATCTGTTAGCTGTTTGTTGAATGAACAAAATGTAAACAACCTACTGAGGTTTTCCATTAGTTTTTTCCCAACCTGTTTTTCAGGGAGAAATTCTATCAGTTTATGCAAAAAGAGAATTCCCAAATGATTTACACATCAAAAGTAATCAACTTCTGTGAGCATCATGCTGACTCATCTGCCACTACTACTACTACTACTCTCTTTCTCTTTCTCTCTTTCACACACAAACATTCACGTAAACACACGTGAATACACATTTAAGTCTTCCCCATTTAAACTGAGCTTTCCTACAGTTTATTCGGGATGAAATATAATAGACCATTTGATTATTTGTGGTTTTACTTGTTACCAAATAATCATAAACACCCCCATCGAAAAGTGTTTTCCTTAATGTAGATAAACAAACTATTATTGTTGTTATTATTACTACTACTACTACTACTACTCTACTTCATATCTTTGTCTAAAACAACCCACTCACAATGACGAGTCAGGAAATAAATCAAAATGAATATTTGTGAAGTTGTTACATGAATCAGTTTACCATACAGAGTACAACAAATACGTTCACTTAAAATGCAAATTAAAAATGATCAACATTACTTGATAATTAAAAATGAACCAGTTTGTTATTTTCTGTTAGGGATGATCTATTGGAAGTTGTGAAATTAGATTTTGTACTGTTTATCATTTAACTGTAGCAAAGAAAATGATATTCCTTGTGAGATTCAAAACTTTCTCATATCCTTCCCAATTCAACTCGATTACATTGTGAATTTTGTTGGTGATTAAACAGACCTGTCATAATTCATTACCTCTAAATAGTAGAATATCTGTGTATACAGATTTTGATTGATTTTGTAGTTCTGATGTCAGCAGCAATGATTGTTTTCACCAACCACTTCCATAATTATTTCATTGGTACGGATAACATAGTTCTCAGTATTCATCTCGAATGAGTACAATCACAATTGATTAAAGTGAAGTCGTTGATATAACCACAGTTGGGGTGGGTAATTTGTGAAGATAGTTCAGTTTTCGTGGTATACATCACAGACTGATCCTAGTTAGAGAACTATTGCATGTCAAGAGGCAGTGGATGGCTGTTCAGTCCGATGACTTATCTGGTTAGCTTTAAACATTCATGACTGCACTGACAATCGAACCCAGCACCTTGATATCTAGCCGTGAGCACTCAGCCTGCAAACCAATGAGTTGTCATCCAATGCTTCACATTACCTGACTTCAATCATTTCGATGCATGCTACGATGATCTACCACTCCTCGTGGTGACTAACTGTTTCACACACAACTTCGTTGAAATAAACTGGTCACTTTTTCATACTAGATCTCCTGTGTTCTCTTGTCTTGTTTACCCAGTTACACGTGTAAAAATGTGCTTGTCTATTATGGCTGAAAAATTGTATTGTGACTAATTCATGAGAAACATGATCACTCAAACAGTAAGCGGGATCCGTATTCTATTGTTTATCCTACATGCATCACTGCCCTACCTAAATTATCTGGTCGAATTCAATTTTCATCTGCAAGATTTTTATCCCTTTCTATCAAAATTTGTTCATGATGAATATCGAATATTATTTATGAATGTCAAATAGTTTTGTTCAGATGACTGACTCCATCCCATGTTTAGTCATCTTTTTATATTTTTGTACTGTTACTGGCTGGTTTGTTCAAAATGGTCTCTTTTCAATTGATTGATTAACTGATGCAGAAAAGTGGACATCTGATTGTAGTACACTTCGGTGATATCATATTGAATGACAAGGGATACTTCACAACTCAATTAAGTTCATAATAATGAGTATAACCATAATTTATTGGAATGATTTCATCCTTGCTAAATCCATTTTATTTCTTTCCAATTATTTTTATGTTAGGACTCCATTCATGTTTATCACTCAGTCATTTGCTAATCAATCCTAATTTATTAAATGTTAAAGTTATCATACATAAGTAAGTTGGTTGCATAACGTAAGTTGCTGATTTGTTTGTAGTGAGGTTTAAATAAACATAATTAATAGAAGTTTTTATTTTCCCACTTGTTGTTATGCAGGACTACAAATGATCAACCATTATTACCATATACCTAGTAGAGGCTGATTGATTACAATCCTTAAAGCCAACAACTGGTTAATGCAGATCCTTCTACATAAAAGATCGTTAAGTAAATTTCGTTATTACAATGAAGGTTATATCTATTCTTTATCGGTGTATGTTAAAGCAAATCAGTGATCAAAAATATTTACTAAAAGTGGTTTGTTAAAATTGTTGAATTTTATAGTTAACATAATTCAAACAGTAGAAGATGAACACTCAGAATTGCAAACTGATTGAAACCAAACATATACACAGTGGAGTGGCAGCTGGGCGATCTAAAGACTAAGCGGCCGGGGCGAGACTAAAGCTCCCCTATTCTATCCCATGTGGGGTTGTTGATATACATTTCTAGGTAGTTCTTTAGTGCGACTAGTCAGCTATCAAGTAATTCCTGATTTCCAGTGGCTGTTTATCTAAGATTTAGTCAGTGATGTTGAATATAGAAATCAATATTATGTCTGTAAAGCCATTACTTATTTTTCAACTATATCGATGAAATTGCAGTAATGATCATTTGTCTATGTGACTCAACTCTATCGTACACTTTTGTTTGTTATTGTTCATTTAATGTATACATCTCTATCTCAGTGGAGGTTGACTGTATCATGAACAGCTCAGTGATTGCTTCTCAAACTGCAGCTCTAAGTGACACGCCGTTAAATCACCACAGTCTAGAATTTTCTTCAGAATTTTTTCAATCATCTATTATTCAGAATTAAATGGGTGAATATAAATTCTCCTTTTGTTTTCAATTTTGACCTCGCACTTGGCAACCAACCAAAATAAAGCGGAAATTATTATTTACACTACCATAATTCATGACGAATGCCAAGTTTCATTCTCTGTCGTTTTTACAAGTTTACATGGAAAATATACAGTTGTCTATGACAAAACTACCACTCCATCATGCTACGGATGTGTCAAGTGTATCACAGTCAGTCATGATAGAAGAAAAATTATAACACAGCAAAAGTGGTACCTATCACAGAAACTACTCCCAAATATCTACAATTGAGTAACTAAAAAACGGAAACATAACCGTAATCACTGATCACGATACACTCAGATGATTTGACAACATAAAGTTTATCCTCAACCAATTAATGTAGTTAAAATCAAGTAAAAAAACTACAATTTACATTTGACTGACTCCACCATAAATATCACCGAATGCCATATTAGATATGTGAGCAAATTCCCTCCCTCTCTCTTTTCTCCCTCTTTCTCTCAGGTATTTATCAATTCTCTTGCTGTAAATAGAAAGAGATTATTTTGACAACTGTAACCGCTTTTAAATGTCACTTACCGTATATGTAATTTTTTTTCCTGTATTTCTTTCTCCCTTTTCTTATAATGAAACATGATCAATTCAATGGATTATAATATTAACCTTTTAATAAGAATGATATATTTCTAATATATGATGATGTAACGAGTGGATTGCACGGTTAGATGCGCAGCGTTTATATTGATCGATTACAGTAACACGTAAGGACGACCTAGAGTCCCGATTGGTCCCGCTTCCCTGTCTAGCCCAGCCAGTTGAGTCTAGAACGCAAGTCACAGCCTCTCAGTTATGAATCGTTGTATTTCAAACATACTCCGTTTATATACCAACAAAACAGACCACATCGTACCATAAAAATAGAAAACAACATCTGTACAATATTTAACGAGTGAAATAAATAATGGCCAATAGGGAATGTCCATTTAGAGTCCGAGGACATCATTAGACTTAACATGATAATGATTGGTATATTCCTCAGCATCCCTAACAGATGAGTTGAAATTTTGATGAGAGAAATGAAATACATTTTTACGTTGAGTTATGTACTAGTTAGTCATACTGTAGTGAACGAGAACACGAGTGGAGACAATCGAATGTATTTGAGCACAAAAAAATTACAGAACACCTTACTAAAATCTGAGAATTATACAGTAAATAGTTAGTTTGCAAAATATCAGTCAATTATCTTAAACTTGACTGTTTCTTTTGCACATATTAATCGATCGTTTCAGATTTTATTGTTCATGCATTTTCATAGCAATTGCTTTCCGTTTCCGTTGTTTCCTAGTTCGATCTTCTACTGAAATAAATTCTATGCCCAACCATCATTATATGCTACTTATGTGGATATAATTAGCTCACACTACAATATAATATATATATATATATAATCACGCATAGAATAGGATCCCAGTTGTATTTCATCGATAGAATATCCTAAATAAGAGATAATCAACTGACAAAAGCAAAGAATACAATATTAGACATTACTAATGTATCAGTTTTAATTTGTATTTCATATATAAAAATAAGACAAATTATATGATTATTAGTCAGATTGAGATCTGAACGTTTTTGGTCTTCATCTGAGTGTACTCAGTCATCGATAATCATTATTAATTAGCTTGAGAGTAAGACGAAATTGTTGTATAGTTTGTTCTGATTTGTTGTCTGTGACTATTCAATTGAGGTCAGTTATTTAATGAGCGTAAACCATCTTCAGGCTGTACAAATAACTTCATAAAAACATCTTAATTCGTTTAATAGTTGACATTTCTCAAATTGAGTCTATTCAGACTTTGAATTTGTGGTTAGTGTCATTCACAAATTGATCAGATCTCATTGTGAATTCCGATTGTACACCAGGGATCATAAGAGAGCTAGTTTGTTATAGTGAGTGATTCATGAGCATTACAAAAATTGATTGAAGTTGAGTGAGTACCATTGATTCTAATGCATAAGGATTCCCTGTGAGACCTGAGAGTCTTGCGCTTGACCCATTCTGAAGTCATGAGTGAGGATTACTGAGGAGTTACATGCTAGATCGAAACATCTATTCAATGCTCCTCAAATTTAAATGACGAGCACAACCTACAAATTAAACCATTCTCTACAAAATTCTTTCAAATATTCGTAGTGTAGTAACACTATCTATTAATTTTATCGGTATACTACACCCTTAACTTACTTGTTCCCAAAACACATCAGTTTAATAGCATTTGATTTACACAGGAGATTGGATTAATAAACAGGAAGAGAGAAACCCAAAGCTACTGGATCAAAATGAATTTTATACTGGATAGCCGTATCGAAAATTTCAAACATCGACAGAAATTTACTAGTCTATTAATGAATTTTAAATGACTAGTCAATGTTTTCTTTTGTTTTCGGGCATTTATCACTTTGAGACAGTGTTTTCTACCTCAAATGTTCAAACAAGTACAATCTATCATTACATTTGAAGATCCTATTGACTGACATCACATGGCTAACATCTTTGAGTGTTTAGAAGAATAACTTTATAAATTTATTCAACCAGTTATAGATGGGAACTTAGATTTCTAGCTTCAAACAGTTTAACAATGAAAGAAATAAATCAAGCTCAGTTACATAGTGCTCATCATAGAGTTAACATTTATATGTGTAGGGTCTAGAGTGTACACTGCTAAATAGTCTTGAAATACGACTACCACCTTATATCAGTTTATAATGAAATTATTTACAAACAATCGGAATAGTCTTAGAATATTTAGAAGACAAAGTCTCATAACAGAAGATGAATTGATACATCATAGTCTTAGGACTTTTTTTAATCGAATTATGGGTATTAATATCCAATATGTATTTAATAAAACAGAACGAGAAAATTAATATTAAGGAGTAGTAGACTCCAGTTGCTTAAAGAGGTGATCAACAAATGTAAAACTGGTAAATTGACTGCAAATATGGATAATGGCTAGCAGTGGAATCCAGGACGCGCGTTTCGTCCAATTTGAGACTCTCCACTATCCGTCTTTGTATATGATGCTTGTGAATTAAGGTTATATCGAGGCAATACGTACAGTATTATCAATTGCAGTCTTAAACATCAATGGAAAGATTCAAACAAACAATACCAAGTGTCAGATTAACTGCCTAGACATAGAGAGAAACTGTCACTTCGAGCACTAGTAGTAATGTGGTATATTTTACTTATGTCAACAGATATAAGTAGTATGTAACACCAGTCGGAAGTGGAAGGCTAAGAAGATTGAATTGAAGAGAATAAAAGGAAAAATAGAAAGGAATTGTGAACTTGAAGAATAGTAAAAACTGTGAAGGATAAATGATAGAAGTTTACAAATGAAGTATTCAGTGTATAGTTCTTATATTTTACCAAAATTCTCTGAGTACTTGACCATATACTTTCATTTAGTTAATTTCATTCAAATTCATGTTTCACATTCCAAGTTAAGTAACTATCGATAATATTTATTTAACTAACTAAAGAAATTATGTCCATGTATACAAACCAGTTAAGATAATACATACTACTACTTACTTACTTACTTATGCCCGTTACTCCCAATGGGGTCGCAAACGCCATGCCCAACCCTACTCCTTTATCCGGGCTTGGAACCGGTAGTAGCCCCAAAGGGGCTCCAGGTGAAGTTACTACATACTAATAACTTTCTAATTTTCTATTATATAACAGAAAGAAAATTAGTTTCCCATTTCATCTTTAAGATATAATTACATGTTTGTGATTAGATTATTTTGTTTCTTTTTTCTTTCTTGGAACAAATGCAACATTTTTCATAGGGGATATATAAGTAGATGGATTTGTGATTGACAAGTTTTTCGAATGTAAATTACACGCATAACCATTAGCTTTGTGTATGTGTATATGTGTGTGTTTCTCTCCCTCTCTCTTCACCTTTACTTCATATATATATATATATATATATATATATAATTAGTATGTCTAATGTATAACATTACAGATAATATCATGTTTGTAACCACAAGAACAAGAAAAAAACATCCATCATTCAACACCTAACATATCTATGTTGATTAGTCGAATGATTATTGAGATATTACGGTTGAACAGGATTATCTTCGTTTCTAATGTTATTTAACATTCAAATGGCTTTTTCGTTGTTGTTGTTGTTGTACGTCCTCTGTCTTTAATTTAAACTGTCAATAAACTCGACATATCACTGATAGTAATAATATGATTTGATGTACTGATACAATGTTATTACCAGTATTATTTTTCTTAGATTTTAAGCATGAAAATGTATGTAAGTAATTGTGTGTATGGATAAATGATCATTTTGTTGTCAGTGTAAACATTTGCTTTCAATCAATCATTATGTTATTTGTTCTTTATTGTTTGAATTTAAAATAGATTTTATACAAATAATGGTACATGATGTGTATACAGTACGATATTGTTCGTCTATAGAGTGTAGACTGTCTTCAAGCACAGCAGGTTTGTAACAACACAGTATGAGGTTATGAATACATTGTATTGGTTTAATACCAACTTATATTTATATATAGCAGAGAAAAAGAATGTATGAAAGCTTTGGAAATTTGAAGAAAGTTAAAGATTTCTAGGTTACTTACTTACTTACTTACGCCTGTTACTCCTAATGGAGCATAGGTTGCCGACCAGCATTCTCCAACCCACTCTGTCCTGGGCCTTCTTTTCTAATTCCATCCAATTCTTGTTCATTTTTCTCATGTCTATTTCCATTTCCCGGCGTGTTGTGTTCTTTGGTCTTCCTCTTTTCCTTCGGCCTTGAGGATTCCATGTGAGGGCTTGTCTTGTGACGCAGTTGGGTGCTTTCCTCAATGTGTGTCCTATCCACTTCCAGCGCTTCTTCCTGATTTCTTCCTCCGCTGGGATCTGCTTTGTTCTCTCCCACAGTACGTTGTTGCTAATAGTGTCTGGACAACGGATCTGAAGTATTTTGCGTAGACAACTGTTAATAAACACCTGTATCTTCTGGATGATGGCTTTCGTAGTTCTCCAGGTTTCTGCCCCATACAGTAGAACTGTCTTGACATTTGTATTGAAAATCCTGACCTTGGTGTTGGTTGACAGTTGCTTTGAGTTCCAGATGTTCCTTAGTTGTAAATATGCTGCTCTTGCTTTGCCGATCCGCGCCTAAAGATTTCTAGGTAGAGTTGAATAATTACTAGTAGTGGGATCTAAGATCCACGTTCTGCTTTATTTTCTACTTATTAGCTGGATGTAATTATATCCTAGTGATATTCGTACAGAAACTTGAACCCAATTCATTTAACTTTGAATGTTAATTTGTTCTCCCCTTAGGTACCTAAATTCACTTAGCCAGTTCGCTCAGGATGTACATATATTAAAAGAGACTGATCAATTGAATTTATCAATAACAACAGTGGAAAGATTCAAATTCGTAAGACTTGCAGCATAATTTGTTTCTAGAAATCGTACGTAAACTCCTGACCA
The DNA here is from genome assembly GCF_000699445.3 of Schistosoma haematobium. Classification (NCBI taxonomy): domain Eukaryota; kingdom Metazoa; phylum Platyhelminthes; class Trematoda; order Strigeidida; family Schistosomatidae; genus Schistosoma; species Schistosoma haematobium. The sequence goes on from NC_067201.1 coordinate 9,673,072, forward strand.
AATTGATTAACTAATTGTCTTCCATGAACAGAATACATATCACTTGAGTCTTCTTTTAAGAAAACCCCCTTTGTGTATTCAAAAACAGTTTGTTCTCACATTAAACCTACCCTGGTAGTATTGACTTATTACCTAGAGTGATTAGGTTTAAAATTGTGTTCACATTATTATTATTATTACTCTTATTATTATCCTTGTCTCCTCTTACTCCATTTCCAGTCTAGTTGACCTCTTATTTTTATATATCAATGTTCTTAACAAGCATATGTGTGAACAGATTGTTCGAAATGTATTGCGCTAATATATCGCATAGTTCTGATAATCTTTGTCGTCTGATTACATTATCGAGACATATCACTTGGTAATTTATTAAAGTTATAACCTGAGTTTTTAGGAAAATGTAACTAAATACCAGTGGATAGTAAATATGTACTATTATTTTAGGAATAAAAATAATAGCATTGTTCTACCGTTTCGTCCTATTATGAGACTCCTTAACAGTGCCCATCCACAAAACCGCACTCAAGATGCGAACCTAGGAACTTTAGTCTCGCTCGTGAACACTTGACATCTAGACCAATTAGCCGGAATCCAACGATGTTAATAAATAACTTCAATCGACCCGTGATCTAGCGCAACCCTTCATCCATTGTCTGATGTGGATAACTGTTTAACACCCGACGTGGATTTGACTCCAACGGTCATGGCTTTTCATTATATTGACTCTTGAATTCAACTGTGATAATGCTATCATCTCCACAAATCCCCATAATATTACTACTAATAGTAATAATAACCGATATTCGTCTTAAAAATCTAAATTTCATATCGACAAATGAACTATTCATTATACTACTGAATAGATTTTTAATTAAGTAGCTGATATAACAGACTTGTTTTAAAATTTTAAATAGTTAATTTCACAAATTTTCGATTTCATATCACTGTACAATAAATATTGTTAGTCTGGTCAAGGAAAATCCAAACATATAATTTGTCTGTGCTCAGAATCTGTCTGAAGGTCGAGTGATAGGTGGGAAGTGATAAACAAAGACATAGTATTGGATAAAGCTGATAATGTACTTTGTCAAGATCTTAGCTCTTATATACATGAGGGACAGATGTATATATTTCCATAAGTTGTGTACACTTTCATTCAATTCGCCAATTATAACTTCCAGGATATTTTGAGTATACTCATTCAAGCAAAATAGACGGTGTTCGATTAATCACTTTCGTCATTTTAGATTGGTAATTTTGTATTTCACATGGTAAAACGAAATAGATGAGCCAGTTTACCTGTAACGTTGGTATGCTTTTACTAAAGTTATAGACAGAGACTTTGTGATTAAAAGAATACAAATCTCAACCACTAAACTAATCCTGCACACACATTTCCCGATGTCCGTTTGCATGCATCTGGGTTGATGGTTGAATAACCGACTCAAGTTTAATTGACTGGGTAGTGAGTAACATTTCTAGCTCACACACGAATAAAGGCAATAGTTTAAAGTTGGTTGTGTGATATGTGTTTGTTAGTATAGAGATGTGGAAATTGTTGGATTTCATATAAATCACAAATTGATATAAGTTAGACAACCATTGAAAACCTGGAAGCATTAGATGGCTATTCCATCTTTGTATAGGAATCCTTAACAGTGCGGATCTACAAAATTTGGAAGCGGTAATCAATCTCAGGACCACTACTCTCGTGTATGAACACCCAACTTCTAGACGACTTACTCAGGATCCAATGGTGTACAAGTTTCATATTAGAACGAAACAGATTTTTAATGGTTATGTAAATTTGACCAATTCATGATTTTATTCGCAAACCGGTTTTTCGTTACTACATAACTAAGTACTACTTCCTTCTTCTCCTCCTCCTATTATTGTGTTTAATCTTTTTATTTCTTAACAACCACTGATACTTTTAATTAACATGATGTATAACTCTTTCATTTTTCACTTCATACTACTCACAAGGAGTTAAAGACATATCTCTAATAATATGGATACATTATATGCTATCAATTGATTAGTATTAATTAATCATGAATAACTTTTGAGTGTATAATTACACTAAATCTACTACATTTAATAACTTAATGAATCAATTTTCATTATGAATGATACTTGTTTGAACTATCCTACAGACTGTAACAACCTTTCATTTCATTAATTCCTATAAAGATTGTGGTTATTTCTTTTATCACGTTACAGTAAACTGATAGATTTTTATAGTATTACTTAGGTTTAATATTGAATTAAGAAATATCATCAGTTTGGCAAAATTAGTTTAACAGAAATGGATTGTATAGATTGGTGAATGTTATTAAGATCATGAACGGATTTCAATTAGTCTTAATTAAATTCATTAATATCTGTAACTCTACACTGATAAGTATCCCTTACTTACTGATGACTAGACTCCAGAATTCTAGTAAGAAGCCGTGACCAGTGGAGCTAAATTCTATAGGGTATGAACAAGTTATTAACCGAAAACAACAAAAGATAGTCTAGAAATATAATGATATGGCTAGTTTGACTTGTACTCCATTGAATCCCTGCTCAATAGTCTAGAAGTTTAATGTTTGCATGCAAGATCAAGTGTCCTAAGTTTAAAACAGTTGGTCCCTTTGATAAATTTCGATAATGCAATGAGAAGATGAAGTTTATCAGAATTATGTGATATATTTGCGCAATACGTTTCGAACAATCTGATCACACATATACTTGTTAAGACATTTTTTAAAGTTTAGCCACTGGATGTGATGTCATGGATGTACACTATCAAGGTGTCTTATATTAAGATGAAACAACTATCCAGTACTTTCAGGTTTCCAGTTGGTTGTCTTATTTAGATCGATTCACAATTCCAATAAAAGTCATTTTTCATTATGAGGATTTGTGGATATTATAGTAATTTAATAGCTGGATTCATGAGTCAATTGAAGCTAGACAACCATGGAAAAGCTGGAAGCACTGAACGGTCGTTCTGTCCTAGTATGGAACTCCTTATCAGTGCACATCCACGATCACGCACTCAGGACTCGAATTCAGGACCTTCAGTCTCGCGCACGAAGGCTTAACCTCTAGACTAGCTTCAAGATGGATTCCCTGGAACTCTAGTGAGGAGCTGTGACCGATGGAGTCCAATTATTCACCTCATCCACTGGATGAAGGGTTGCTCAAGATCATAGATCGATCGACTCGTGAATTCAACTGTTCAAATACTACAACCTCCAGAATTCCCCATGCCGATATATAAATAACTTTACAGTGTATATATATTTCCCAGATGTCTTTTAAATACGTAACAGTTATACACATTTTTTCCTCCTTTAAAATTCAGAGTCCTAAGTCGTTGAGATTTTTTGTAATTATTTAACTAGATATACTAAATGTTTGTTGATCCTGTTTGGCGTCGGATGACAGCTTTTCACTCAATCCCTTTGTTGAAAAAAACGCTTACCACATGATAGCAATTATTAAAACTACTTAGGAGAATACAATATCTAATTGTTTCGTTCCGCTGTTGTGCAGTCAAGTTACACCAGTTTCCCAAGCGCTTATTTAACCTGCTATGTCAGTGAGAAGAGATTAAGAATGTTTCTGGGAACTGTAAATCTTTACAACTGATTGTTCACTGAATACAAGCCAATATCATATATATCCAGCCCTTCTTAGTGCTGATTAAATTCCACCGATCAAGTTGGTATGTGTTCACTAATCTAAGTGAACTGACATCACGTGTACTATGTTGAGATTAAAGGTCTACAGATCGATAGAATTCTATCAGCTTTAAGGACTTAACGTAAATGACATTGGTCACTACTCAGTGATCAATCGATTACAAATAAATCTCACTCTTTCAAGAGATCAGTCGCTTACTAAATATCTCCATTTAATCATCTGTAACTGCGAAGCACGATAAAATGGAATCGAATTTGCCACAAAGCATCAATTCTTAAGATCACTGATCTACCTTCCTGACGTGTACCGAAAAGCATCAATTGTAGGTCCGGGATATCCTGTTGTCTACCTCCAACTACCAAATTACAAACTGGAATTAGTAAACTTAAAAAATGAACACAAATGATTGGCATATATACATCTGTTCCCCTCATCTATACAAGAGATCAATAAGCTGAGACCTTTGCTAAAGGCATAATTTATTTCATTCAATAGTGTTTTGTTTATTATTTACTACCTACTGTCTAACTTTGAAATGAACATCTAAGCACAGGTATGTGATAGATCTAGATTTGGCCGGCGTATCATTAACTGGACTTTGTATTCACTTACGTTTTCATCAAAATTAAATTTCAATTATGTTTGCGCTAAGCTTTTAGCTTCATCAATCTTGACATTTGCATCAAAATGTGAATATTTTGAAGAAAAATATTTAAATCAGTAAATTGTGTCAAGGAACACATTACGTCGGGAATAGCAAGCAAACATCAAAAGAAGGAATAGCAACTGGTACAAAATGAGAAGGTTTGTACAAGACAGAGATCGAGTGCGGGTATCAGTCAATTTGTGTTAAATCTGTTTATTGATCGCTCAAAACATTTGAAATGGTATGTAATTTATTCTTGATGAAGTTTAATTAGTAGTATTTACTTCAACAAAGCAGTCTTGTTCCCTTGCAATGAGGTAAAATTATTCTACATTCATAACAAATAGCCGTATCAATAGTAGAAATATGTATTTAACCAAATTCAAAAATTCGAAAAATCAATCTTTTTTCAAGGCATTGCAGTACTGTCTAGAGTAGAGGAGTGAATTAAATTAAAAATTAAAATGAATAGAAGAAGTAATTAGTAAAAATACGGTATTATTAGTCATTTGTTATCAGTCCTTGAAAATTATTATTCATTTCTCAAACTACTAAATATTATTCAAGTAGTATGTCTAAGTAAACACAAAAAGCAATCAAATGATAGGATCAAGTTTGAGGTAGTGAGTAGTCAACATTTTCAGAAAAGATGAAGCCATGATGTATAGAAATCTAGACAAAATGAATACACACAAGATAATTCTGAAAATCATACAAGAAGTTAATAATGAAACTCATTTTAGTATTAATTCATCTCATATTTGCTCGTTGAATCTTCCCATTGAGGTTTAGGACTGTGATTGATCAGTATCTTATGACTATATGTGCATCCTATGCTAATTGCCTCGATATTGCCTTAAGTTACTAGTAATATAAATATAGGTGGATGGTGGCTAGTAGTGTATTTCGAGACACGCGTTTCGTCATATTTGGGACTCGTCAGCTGGATGTATCTGTATACCTGAGTTGATTTACACTCTGCGACTCGAACCTATCACCTTTCGTTCTTAATGCTATCGCGTTATCTACTAGTGGGTACCTGGACTTAGTAGCTAAGCGGATAACTGGATAGCGTTTGAGTTGGAGGATATTTGATTCGAGTCTCAGAGTGAACATTAATTCTGGTTGCAGGTACGTCCGTTTGACGAGTCCCAAATATGATGAGATGCATGTCCTGGGTTCCAATGCTAGCCACCATTCATATCTGCCCATAATGTTAGTATTCTTTCTAAATCCATCTTAAGTACTTCACATTTTCATTATTATCAAAGTCTAGTTTTTACTTTGAGTTCTTCTCAAACGCATCATTATTTTAAAATTCTCTAATATCTGCTCTCATGTTTATAATTGCTTCGGTTGATTGAGAATATGCACAGATTTTCACATCTAGGTTATGGTTGATATTCGTTTGTATCGGTAGGCACTTCTTCATTCGATCCATCTGCAGTTATTTTATAGTTTACATCACGAACTGATCTTGTTAGATAACCATCGAAAAGCAGGAAGTAGTGATATGTCTGTTTAGTCCTCGTGGAGTACTCCTTAATAGTAGTTTACACCCAGAACTTTATCTGGGATCATAGGGGAAATATTTTGGTATCGCGGTCAACGTTTTGCATTCGGAGCACCAAGACGGTATTCAGTGGTTTATATTTCTACTTTCAGTCAAATCACGACATTGCCCAACCATCATCCAATGCTATAGGAGATTTGTTTCACACAAGGACGAAACACTTGTCCAATTTGTCGTAAAAAAGTTCTATAGACATTGTGAAAGTTTCCGATTTTATTATCTCTTACCATACCAGTCAAATTATGTCATAGGTATTCCTGAAATAAACATTCTATCATCTATGTGAATTCACCCGACTGAGATTTATTAACATAGTTTACTGGTGAGACTACAATTTATAGACGACCTTTGAGCGACGTTAAAATGGCCTTGAAAAGGTCCACTTACTTGCTAGAGCTAAATGAGAATTATAAACCATTGTGAAGAATAAGGATTATGATTTACAGTTGATAGTTACGGTTAAGAATTAGATTTAAAGTTTTCATCACGAAATAATATAAGCTAAAATTTCAAAACGCTCTTTAACTAAATAGATGAATGAATGTGACACCCAAATCTAAGGCCTGTTATCCTGAATCTGATTGATTCGTTCATAAATTATAGACATTAACGCCGTTGGATACCGACTCAGTGGTCTAGAGGTTAAGTGTTCAAGCGCGAGACCGCTAGGTCCTGGGTTCGAATCTCACGAGGCGGGATCGTGGGTGCGCGCTGCTGAGGAGTCCTGTGCTGGGATGAAACGGTCATCCAGTACTTCCAGGTTTTCCATGGTGGTCTAGCTTCAATTGATTCATGATCTCAACTATCAGAATAAATAATTGTATGTTTACATAACAAATTTGTGAATTTTATTGTTTTAAAACTGTTAATCATAATTTTGTTACAGAAAACGTTTGGTTCTGAACAGTTTTTAACACTACCTTTAAACAGGTGAAGAATTTCAATTACGGAGAAGAATATTTCTCATTCTGATAAATGCTTTTTAGTAATGTAACGCTTTATAAGTTAAATGGATTTATTACAAGTCACTAACTAGTGACCAATAAAACGTTTGTCTAATTCCTCAGTTTTAATTGAACTCTATCGATCAAATTGCACTGTAGTCACTAGCCTAAGTGACTCAACATCGTCGCATACACCATGTTGTGATGTTAGGTAATTGAAGATAGTCAGAAAATAGGTAACCCTGTTTAATCTAGATTTTCAACTAGTTGGTATATGTCATCAAGCTATATCGAGCTGCTTAGACTATAGGTCATATTATTACTATTATTATTATTATATTTACATTAATCAGTTAAGCCGACAAAATCTTTATTGCACACATTTAATAATATTTCATAATGTTTGATAATTTCAAGTCCTTATCAGGGCTCCTTTTTCGGTTTCAGATAAAAAGCTTTAATGAATCTATCATAATGAATTTTAAAGTGTTTTGAAAACTTGATTTAAACTAATATTAACCTTTCTACAGATAATGATAATCTGATCGATAAGGTCATCTTTTCATTTTAACCGTCCAAAGAAAATAGGAACACTTTGTTACATTTCGGCATTTATTGAAGTTGCATTTTTGATCATAGGCGGTATATAAGGGAGAGAGAGAGAGAGAGAGTCAGAGAGAAACCATCAAAGAATGAATGATAGTTTTTTAAAAACTTATATTATTAGGTCAATATTGTCCACTGACTGTATCAAAGTGTAAGAAGATATATTGACCTAATTAACACTGATTTAACCAATGAGTTTTATAATAGATATTTGAGTGTAATAAAGTTACATCTTACATTTCATTTATATTATGTCATATATTAATCATAATATAATTTGAAAATGTTAATTGTAGACTATTAATTTACAGGATTTGTGGAGATTGTAGAATTTTCACTGGAATCATGAACCGATGAAAGTTAGACAATCAGTGAAAATTGGGAAATGCTGGATAGTTTTTCTGTCGTAATTCCATAGCACTGTATACCCAAGAACCCATCACAAGAAAACGAATCCAAGACATTCGGCTTTGAACGCGAAAGCTTAATCTCTGAATCACTGAACCGGCACCCAGTGGTGCTAGTATCTAACTTCAATCGATTCATGATCTAGCGCAACCTTTCATCTATCGCCTGCAGTACATTTCACACCCGATACGGATTTAACTCCAGTGGTCAAGGTTTTTCACTAGAACTCCAAGAGTTCCATCTTAAGGCTGGCTCAGTGCTCTAGAGATTAAACGCGAGACTGAAGGTCCTTGGTTCGAGTCTCCCGTACGGGACCGTGAATGCGTACTGCTGAGGAGTCCCTCGATAGGACGAAACGGCCGTTCAGTGTTTCCAGGCTTTCAATGATGGTCTAACTTCAATAGATTCATGATAAGTTAGGAGTCATCGAAATGGGAAACTGTGGAGATTGTGGTAATTCTAACAGTTCCTGGGTGCATACTATTAAAGAGTCCCATACTATGACCAAAAAACCATCCAGTGCTTCCAGGTTTTCGGTGGTGGTCTAGCTTAAATCGACTCATTAATTCATTTGTTACAGTCGGGAATTATCAGTTGGATAGATTCGTATCTTATTAAATATTATTTTATTTAATTTCAGGTAGTTCATGGCATCTCTCCTACACTTAAGTTGATTTACGTTTAATTTTGTCAAGCTCCTCAATTAACTTTATTATTGTCATGTCTACATGAACATGCATACTTAATCACATGTGACAGCCTACGAATATATATATATATATATATATATATATATATATATCGCTTTCTCGCCTCTATATTCGCTCGCTCGTGTGCATTAGCTTTTCTATTCGAATTCGTTTGGTGTACTTCTGGCTTAGTAATCTGTGCTATTAAATAATAAACTGGAGTAGGTACTTTGTTTTGCCTGCTGAGTTCATACACATAATAATAAAATAATGTTAGTAATTAAGATTAGGAGTTAGGATTAGGTGACATCATATATTATAGGTGGGTCCTAAACACAATATCTTAAGTTTTAGTACTATTATAAAGAACCAGTTATTTATCATTGATATCTCTGACTACAACTGTTAAGACAACAGGGTCGTTGATTGGTATATTTGGGTTTTAACAGTATATTAAGCAGGTTATTTCTCTGATATACTGATTAATCATCATATTTACTAACTTGATTTCATACCGAATACTACTCATTAATAGATCTGAGGGCAACTGATAGTCCTTCAAGATATTCTGACCAGACAGCAACTGTCTCACATTTAGAGTCGTTATCATTGATTTAATCCTACCGTAAATCACTCTGTGAAATTTTAATGAGAAAAATAACATACACAGTCATCATGAAAGATTGCTTCGAAATTCTGTTAATACGTAGTTGTAGCTATTTTTGTTATATCCCGATGAGAATAATGAATGATAACTGTTGGGATCTATTTCTGGACTAATATTATACGCATACTTTTGTCGTATAATTTTTAAGTAATTAAACTATTCATATTCGTGTTCCTCTTATCATAAGCTTTATTTTGACCTATGAACTATTATTATACGTAATACCATTCTCGAGTTATACCCAGTCTATCAGTTACTGTCTCCCTCATTCACAGATACTTTTGGCTAAATCTTGTACAAATATTTTTTTTTTATTTTACGGCACGATGTGATCTGTTTGGTTTGTATATAAACCCAGTATGTTTGAAATACATGATTCATATCGTAGAGGCTGAGATTAGTGTTCTGGACTTAACAGGCAGGTCTAGGCGGAAAGCATGACCGATAAAGACTCTAGACTGCTTGTACTGATTTATGGGTTGTTGGTCTGGTCGGTAAGTCACTGTTCTCTAATTGACGGTATCATTACGTCATATATTAATAGGGCACAAGGTCCACAAGTTATAACAATTTTACCATACTTCGAACTTTTTATCGATAATCTCAAAATTACTAGGGAAGTTGTAAAATGTTATCGCTTGATGAACAAAGATTTCAAAATTTGGTACATTGTAATATGCTATTTCATAGTAGAACTAACCAATTTTCTGCTTAATACTGTACATTATTAAAATCATCTATCCTTGATACGTTTCGTAAGTGATTTGGTAGTACTACAACAAAAATGTTTAATCTTCGGTTTAACATATTTCACTGATTAATATTATCAGTAGTATATGCACAATAACCAACTTCATTGATAGAATTTAATCGGTATTAAAGATTTTGGTTAACATAATGTTAATTGTTTCTTTGCGATTACTTAATTGTAAATATTTTGGTCATACAAGAGGTCAGTTGTAGCCTGAATAGTTTAGTAATAAAATCTTAGAATATGACGCTGGATAACGTTGGTTTGGATCCTACAAAAAGTAGCTGATTCATTCAAGATTGCTGATATGTCTTTTTGATGAATGTTAACTAGTATAATACTCAGGTGCAGGATTATCAACTAACTCTACCCCCCCCCAAATATATGTATACACGTCTTAACAAGTGAATGTATGATCAGGTTACTTGAAATGCATTTCATTGATATATCGTATGGTTCATCCAAACCTGACAGATGCTTCTTTCTATCGCATAAAATTGACTCATTAGACCGTGGCTTTATGAATATCGTCAGTCTCTTGCTTGAACATATATTTTTATTTATAGTTTCACTGTATTTAGCAAATACTTGTAGAACTGACCGAATTAAAATGGTCCCTGACTTTATCCGCTATTGATTTGAATACCTATTGATACCAAAAAAATGACATACTGATCATTCGATAGACAAAAATTTAATCTATCACTCAAGTCAATCAGTGTTAATTCTTCATTGCGTATATCAAACTACCTAGTTCATGGCGCGATAATGGCTTCTGTTGATGTAGGTTTGGAAAAAGCTGGGGATGAACTAGTCAAGATATGAGAACAGTCTATGAGAAAATTGATTGTTGATCTGAGCCATGTTTGTAGGTACATGCTATCCGTTTATGATCCATATGATAACCCCGATTAAAAGTTGTAGATCACCAACCTAGATGATCTGTGTCCAACGATTGGGGGCCTACTCGAGTTAGACAAGAATGGTGTGAACAACCAAATAACATCGAAGTCACACCTCGCAGTTAGCACCTAACATGAACTACCCTTTCGTCTTATCGAGGTACTATGACTACTTTGATGACCGCACAACACAAACGACGTTATTACAGAAATGTATTATTAAGGGTAAGTACATAGAACCACCACCTCATGGGCCAGTCACTGACGTATAATTAATTAACTGATGCGCTCGGATTGTTCTTTACTTTGGTGAGGTCCAACATTTAGTATATTGACTACCAGAAGATTTGGCTAGCTCTCACTAACATTTCACTGACCTAACAAAGTTAAAAATCTTGAATCATATGACTCCGAATAGGTTAAAATTATCCTTGTGCATTCACTCTTTGCTATTCCTTCATATGTTGAGTTTTAAAATTATCCTGTACTTTCCATCACACTGTAAGGCCAGCGACATGTCACTAAACTCCAGCCAAATCATCCGGCAGTTGGGTCATTGAATATCAAACAAATCATCGATCCTCGTCAAGGTCAATGACAACCAACGCACACCAGTTAATCGTACGCCATGGACTGGCCCATGCGGCAGTGGTCTTACTTTCGCTTGTATCTACCTTAACTAACGTATTTCTGTAGTAACGTCCTCTGTGTTGTACAGTCTTCAAAGCATCTATGGTACCTTGATACGTCAATGGGGTAGTTTACGTAAAGTGCTGACCACAAGATGTGACTTTGACGTTAGCTAGTTTGTCACATCATTCACGTCTAACTCGAGTAAGCCTCCAATCATTTCAACATAGATCATCTACGTTGGTGATCTACAACACGAATAAATTCCTTCTTCTAAAATCATTTCGTCTATATCTAATATTTTCTATTATCATTTATATTATTACTACTTCTATTTATTTGATATTTATCTTGATTATTTTATTTCATTATGTTAATTTCTATGTGACAGTTTGAACTGGAACACGTACAATAACAAGTTCTGCATTGTTTATATCTAACTGAATACACATTGATTGTTAACCATTCCATTGAATGATATCATTTCAATTAATCGAAACATCACATCATTCTTATAAAGAAACTAATTAAAGATTGAATAATGTTAAAAACAATAAAAGAAGAAGAAGAAGAAGAAGAACGTTATCATTGTAACCATAACTAATTGATGATGTAACATGACAATATTTCATAATGAGTAACTCGATAAAATATGCTTGAATGAATTAAATACAATGTATTTCAGATTTATGAGAGAGAGAGGGGGAGGGAGAGGGACGGAGAGAGAGAGCGAATTAAGAGCGTATTGATGAATATGACACGTGCTATAGATTGGTACGTTTTAATCATGTAAACATAACACTCCCCTCTTTATTGAGTGAATTTATTTACGATAATGAAAAAAGGAAAGAAAAAAGAGAAAAAAAGAGAAAGGGAAAAGAAATCTGATAAAACGGTGAAAATTTACTCATCACAATTAAACTTTATTTTTTCTCAATTTACTTCTTATCAGTTTAATCATTAGAAAATGTTTTTATCTATGAAATGTACTGTAAAGTGTAAACTTAATGAATCGTTGAACATTAGTTATGTTATTTAATGTGAAATTTTAATCGTACTAAACACTTACACATGCACACAGACACACACATACACATTAGTTGAAGAATATGAGTAGTAAATTCTCTCCTTTTCTTTTTTGACCTTTATCTACATTGATTGAATAGATGTTTGTATTAAAATAGTATTCTATATTCATGTTAATAGTGCATCTGTAAATGTTGGTTATGTGATCAAATTATTTATTTATTTAAGCGCTTAAACATAGGTACAAGAAGGTATCGAATAGATATGCACCGGGTGTTCAAACCGAAACAGGTAGTTTTCTTAAGGGGCCACATCCCGAACCTTTGACCTAAAGGTTTAATCCACAAGGCAGTGGAGCAACGTGAGGAGATGTAGTCCCATAGTAGCCGATGACCAATAATTGGTTCATATTCCGTTTGTTCCCTCAGGATACTGGAGCCAGTCCATGAGCACCATTGGTTTGGAATCAGGATTTTCCAACTCCCCTAGGTAAATCCTCCATATCCACTAACCCGGTTAAGGTGCCAGACATTCGCATTTCGCCCTGTCGATTTCATAAACAACACACTCGTCACGAGAAGGCAGTGAGTAGGATGTCCCTGGCAGTGGTTGTATGCACGTGGGCATGTGAGAGCATTTGGAGAGAGAGAGTTGACTCTTCTCACTCTCGGGCGTACCAGGGCATTTGAGGGCTATGAGATCAAAAGATGGACATTATAACTATTGTTGGAAATAAACTAATTTAAGAGGTGGACATGTTTGTAATCAACAATATTTATGAATAAAAATGAATGGTAGGATGAAATATTTATGTATTTAGTTTGATATTATGATCTACCAATAAAAATCGCATATTCATAAAATGAAGTTAATTGGAAATATATAACATTAATTCAATATTTATATTATGTTTAACTTTGAGACTCGATAGAACTTTGGGATACGCTATGTTGAAGAGTTTCAAACAGAAAAGATACTGTGTCAAGTGTGAGGCAATTACTCACCGAAGATAATGGAAGATAGATTGTTTGAAATAAGACGTTAACTCCATTTGATGACACTTCTGTGGTCTATAGGTTAGACGTTCAAGCGCATAGACCGAATGACCTGTGTGTCGATTCCTGCGTATATAGTCATATATACACACCGCTGAGGCATCCAGCAAGAGGTCAAAACTGTAATGCGATGCTCCCAAGTTTCCTACGATGGCCTAACTTAGATCGGATCACAGTTTCAGTGAGGAAAACATAGTCTCATCGTCCTCCTCAGTTCTTGAAGTTCATCTTTATTTTAAAATAACACTTAACAAATAACATTGAAACCATTATGAGTGAAGTCTTTAATATTAACAATGATACTAAATAACTCTAAACAAAATACTATGGATTTTTCTGTTTTATAAACTTGAAAACATTTCAGCATGAAAGTGCCTACCATTAGTTATCGTTTAATATTGTGTTTACTTATAAGTAGTACAATATTTTCACACACATTTGTCAAACTTTATAGACCCAACATTGTTATTACCTTACTAAACGAAATGTTAATAAATTAATTTAAATTGCCAGATTTGTTCACCACACACTGATGTAAAATAAGCCCCATATATATTTAAAAACTTTACGAATATAATATTTCAACGATATATTTAAAAAGTTGAATTCACGAGTCAATCTAAGCTAGTCCCGCGTGCGGAATCGTGGATGTGCACTACTGAGGAGTCCTACACTAGGACAAAACGGCCGTCCAGTTCTTTCAGGTTTTCACTGATGGTCTAGCTTAAACTCACTCGTGAATTCAACTGATAAGATACTACAATTTTCACAAATCTCCCACACTGAACAATATATTTCCCAAGGATTTTTGAGAATATTTGATATTTGATTTGGAACCGAAATCAGCAGGATAGTTTCATACTGTTTTTAGCTTATTAGATGGGTGCACTAGTATCCTATTATCGGTATTCGCATTAAAACTTGAATCAAGCGGTTCCAAAACTGTATAAACGTCATTTATAATTATCTGTCTGTAATTTACATATATCTACTTTTAGTAACCATGTGTCAATACTATAAATTACCATAGAGCTTGTAATTCTCTATCATGTAGGTTTATTAGTGATTACTGACAGGAATTCAAAAATGTAATTATCCCGTCTTCGACCTCGTTTCCAATCGTTCTTTATTCGATATCAATTCGTGTCTAAAATTATTATTGAATATATAAAGTGGTCTACTCGGAAGTTTGAGTCAATTATTTTCTAGTTATGTAAACATTACAAATAATCTGCCCATTTAAGATTAATTTACATTGAATTATTATGAACGCTAACTAATTATATGTACACATGAGCTATTTTAATAGGCTTATAAATTTATTTTGCTCCCAGTTGAAGAAGAAATTAGGAAAAGATTCTGAAGGTAGATCGGACATACATTGCAAAAATCATCGAACTACATAACGAGGTAAGCCACAACTTGAAATCTTGAAGGGAAACGTAAAAGATGAAGACTAAGGAACACATTGCATCGGTAATTAAATACAAACATCATAAGAGTGAATAGCAACTGAAAAGAACTGTAAAGGATTGTCCAGTACAGTATTGGATGAAGAATGCTGGTAGGCGACCTGTAAGTAAGTAAGTAAGCAAGTAAGTGAGTAGGTAATAAATTTATTTTGACATGAAATACTGACAGCAAAATCTGACTTAAGGCCCCTTCATGGCGCTGGTGGATAGTTGGGGCAACCCTAATAGCCAACTTAGGCGCTCTCAGAGATCGGGCCGATCACCCACTCTGTTGTATCTGACCAATCCTGATTTCTATACTTAGGGCTCATTATACCGCTCGGGCTACCCGATGTGTATGCTTTTGTATTAGAATTGCAGAAGTTCTCTGACTTATGTAGTTCATGTATATAGGTATATGCGAAGCGTACGCATACGGTGTCATACAAAGGAAACATTGAGCTGCAAAAGTGTCCGCCCCATGTCTAATAAATTCAGTGGCCTATATATTAGGTCAAACACACAATAAAAAGACGTGGTAGCAAATACTAGGGTATAATATGTGAGAGTCAGTTTGGTGTAGCAAATACGTTTTCTTTGGGAGCAGTGAACATCTACCCTCTCAGATGGGTGAATATACCTATGTGTATGCTATGGGATGCATGGGGTAAAACCGGTGTGCTTGTAACGTATATTTGCTCACAGAGTATGTAAACATGCATGCCGTGTGTTGATTAGTATGCAAGTATATTATACATATCCATAGTGAGTAAATCGAAAACTATTTTACTTGTTCTTTAGGTGTAATACCATTATGCATCCAAAGACCCATAGGGCCGCGGTCCCCACTAAATCCATACTGACAATCATCATGTCCTCAATAGTGACTAGATTCAAAAGGAAGTTTACTGAATCCTAGTGGGAAATCGTGACCAGTGGTATTCATTCGTGTCAGATGTGAGCAGTTTACACACGATAGACAATAAAAGATGATCACGAATTATTGTGAATTGATTGAAATTAAATATGTACACCATTGGATGCTGATTTTATGGTTTAGAAGTTAAGTGTTCATTAAAGGAATTGAAGAAACTAGGCCTAATCTCTGGCTTCAACTTCTTAGATGAATATATCAGTAAATTACTATACCAGTTGTCTAACGCATCCTGACTTTTTAAGGTTGTCTATTTTTGATCGTTTCATGATCTAAATAATATTAATATGAGTTTAGGGGTTGTGAAGATTGTTAAGTTTTTGATTGAGACTATCAACCGATTGATGTTAGACCACCACTGAAAACCTGAAAGCACTGGACTGCCGGTTCGTTCTATTGTAGGACTCCTCAGCAGCATCCACGATCCCGCACCCCGCGAAATTCGAACCCAGGGCCTTCAGTATAGTAGGTTAAGCGTCCGCGCACTGCTGAGGAGTCCCACAATAGAACGAAACGGCCGTACAGTGCTTCCAGGTTTTCAATGATGATCTAACGTCAATCGGTTCATGATCTCGATCAAAAATATTAATATGCTTCTTTTTTTTATAAAAAAAATCTTATTTTACAAAACTAGAAGGAACATGTATTCAGTTTTAATATGAATCTACAGGACCTTCTCTATTCCATCAACATTGTTGATTATCTTTGTAACTATGACTAAATAAGTAATACACTATGTCTAGGTTTATATTATTTTGCTTATTTCTCAATATTTATTTGTCTAATTTTAATGACCTAACAACAAATTAACATATTCACATTTGTTTATTGAATAGTAACAGAACAATCATTATAAACAATAATCATATATTTTTCAATACATGAAAACTTTCTTTTCCCAAAGATTATCACTATCATTATTTATTTATTTCAATACACATACATTATGGATCAATAAAGACCTGATCTTTGCAAGAAGTACAATTTTTTATTTTTAATGAACACAGTCCCCTCCCCAGAGAAATTTTTCTTTAACAAAAATGACCTTGTACTTTGAATTTGTTCCCATCTGTTCGTTTACTATTGTAGATAAACGATAAAATGATGGCAATAATTTGAAATAATAATTATAATAAGAGATGTACTCTATACATACATACATACATACATTAAACACGATAAGTAATGATAATCATAATTCTACGCCTAATCTATTTAACATTTCCATACAGTTTCATTGACTATAATCTTATTTAACTACTTCATTGAATCAATTCTATTCATTGTCATTTATGAATTAGGTCAGATAGAGTTCAAAATAAAGGATAAAATAATAATAATAATAATTCAGCTATTTTTTTGTTCACGTGTACAGTTAGTTACACCATTGTTTTATGATTAGTGATAGAAGTCTACAAAAAAAGTTCAAACAATTGACAGGGGAGGGGGAGATATAACTATTGTGAAAGAAATTTATTACCAAATATAATTTAATCTTGTACTACTACTAATAATAATAATAATCATGATAACAATACTAATAACTAGGGAACTGGTGTGTATTTTTAATGATGATTTGTTTACTAAAATCTGTTTTCTGTTTATTTATGTATTTTTATAAATATATACGCCAAATAATAGAATTGTTGTAACTATATACTTTAATTCTATTTTAGCATAGATATAAACTACTGAAGAGTTTTATACTAAGACGAAACGGTCGTCCAGTGTTTCCAAGTTTTCAATGTTGATCTAACATTAATCTATTCATGATATCAATGTAAATTGAACATTCTGTACAACCCTATACTGATTACTAGGATTTGTTATAACTCTACCTGACAAGTAGTTAGTTAATTGAACTCAACAAAGTACTAATTTTACTGAACTCCAGGTTGAAACTAGTAAATAGGAAGTAAAGTATATGATCTTATATGAACTTCGTACGTTGTAACAATTGCGATAGTTTAATGTCCAACAAAATCTTAGCACGAATTCAGTAAGTTCGGTTGAGTTTTGCAAACTTGGGTGACTTGTGATATAGGTAAGATGTCTATCCGTCAATAAAGGAACAATTACACCGTCCAGTTATTCGTTCTCTTCTATTTAATGGTTTTCAAATGTGGACATTAAGAATGATGGGATATCGGTAGATTATTAATATTTAATCATCGGTAACTTCAGTACATTCTTCGTATATTTGGGGACTACTGAGTGATCAATATTGAGATTAAACTCAATGTACATTGAGGAAATCATCAAACTGCATTAAGAGGCACTTCCCAACTTTGAATCCTGAAAGGACGAGGAAAAGAGGGAAACTAAAGAACACACTGCGCAGACATCAAAATGATAAATAGCAACTGGAAAGAACTGGAAAGGATTGCTCCGAACAGAGTTGGATGGACAATGTTGGCGGGCGGCCTATGCTCCTTCACGAGTGGTAATGGGTGTAAGTAAGAGTAAACTAAGTGAATATGGCAAATCGGCTAAATAATCATCATATCTTCAGTGATTAAGGTGATTAGAATATATGTATTACATATGTCCAACCACTATCTACCTCAACACATAACATTTGCTGATATCAGGAGCGGAGCGGAAGAAATATAGAGGTTCCTAAAA
Source organism: Schistosoma haematobium (assembly GCF_000699445.3). Classification (NCBI taxonomy): domain Eukaryota; kingdom Metazoa; phylum Platyhelminthes; class Trematoda; order Strigeidida; family Schistosomatidae; genus Schistosoma; species Schistosoma haematobium. The sequence continues at coordinate 9,691,675 of NC_067201.1, forward strand.
CAAGACATACAATCACTCTAAGTTGTCGAATACATAACTGAGTTATGTTATTTCAGATTAGCTTGTTAGGGTTTGCGCTACTATCATAACCAATAGTTGAAAACGTCAAATGATAAGGGTGAGAACTAGTCAAAATGGCGTAGATCTATCCACTTTTCACTTTAAAATGTTCACTCTTTTTATTTCACAGATCCATTATTTCTTCATGAATTTTCTTTCACAATCACTGATACAAGTACTACTTTGACTATTCTAGTATTTTCTTCATAATTTCATTCCACAGTATTGATATATTGTGATAACTTGTACTTACGTATATAGTTGTCATGTTATTAATTGATAGTTAACACATCCCTATACATTGGAAAGTCTGTTGGGATCGATCATTTTATTTTTTAGAAGAAAACATTTCAAAATCTGATTGAATTAGGTCATTACAAATAGGATACGTCTAAGAGACGATTCATAAACCAATCTGTTTATTTATTTATTTACTTTTTAAATCTTTTTTTTTTAAGGTATATAACTCTTTTGTTTCTTTTGTTTTTTAATCTTCATTTTAGTCTCCACCTATATATATTTAAGTCTGTGTTATTTTCTGTCTGGCTAGTCATGGATATTATTATTATTATTTCACTGACTGCATTAATAATTATCTCCAAGTATCTTATTATGATAATAAGTAAATGAATTAACATTTTTCTCTAGTAAAGTTTACGATTTCTTGTCTGTTATTACGCATTAGTCAGTTGCTATGCTACATTATATATATAATGTTATATACACTGGTATGATCTGTAAGTGAACAGGATCTGTGTTTTTACATCTATTTTTATTTCTCCTGATATTTCTATACATTTATCTACGTATGTTTCTGTGTGGATCAGATCAAGAAAGTGGAATATTTTAAATTGAATCTTGTTGATAAGTCATAAATTTCAATTTTATTTATTTATCTTTCTCTCTCTCTCTCTCTCTCTCTCGTTTAAACATATTCACTATGTGTCTCTTTCCCATCTATAGTATTGTACCTATTGCCTAAAGGGTTCATATATAGATACATAAAAAGTATCTTAATAATTTGTAAACTTCAGACTGACTTACATTTATGGAAATTATTTTGTTTCTTGGGTCACTACTACTACTACTATTGTCAGACTGAAACAGTAATTTCAGTAGTATTAGTAATAGTAATAAATAAGATTAAAAGGTCAATCATGTTGATAATAATAATAATAATAATAATAATTGTCAACATTTCTAGACATATTGAAAAATACATGTATATACACTACTAACAACTGCATAATTGTTAATAATTAAAATAAATTAAATAAAACAGTGTTTATCAGTGAACAGTTACAGAATAAATTTACTTGGTGTTACGATTGCAATTGATCAGTCTCTTTTGCATCCTAAATAGGACGACACGCGTGTCCTGGGTTCCACTGCTAGCCACTAATCATCTTTGCTTATAAAGCTTGTGACTTAAGGCTGTATCGAGACAATCTGCACAGGATGCACATATACCAACAAGAGACTGATCGATTGAAGTCTTAAATAACAATGGGAAGATACAAGTGGATTTAAAACTTCATCCCATTGCACAAGCAGGTGGCCATCAGAACTCAGTAGTTAAGTGGATAGCGCGTGAAGCAAACGGTACTGGCTTCGAGTCCCGGAGCGAACGTCGACTCCGAGATGCAGGTACGTCCAGCTGATGAGTCCCAACTAGGACGATATGCGCGTCCTGGATTCCCCTGCTAGCCACTATCCATATTTCGCTACAGAATAACATTTTTTACATTAAAATTACAAATTATTGTCAACTTATTGTAGTCTATTAAAATAATCCATTTTAAAACTGTTAATATATGAAGCTCCCCGTTGATGACGTTAAGAATTCCAGTTTATCGATCTTGTTTGGCATATGTACACTTTAAGCTGATAGCCTCGTTATGGTTATTAATTCACAAGTATTTACGTGAAAATGAATCTTTTGATACGATAGGTTGTAGAATTTTCATATTTTGAATCACTAAATGATCTTAAGTAGACTGCCATAGAAAATGAGGAAGGTATAAGCGTTTGTTTTGTGCTAGTATAGAACCCTACAGTGGTAGTGAACACAAATGATCCTGCATCCGAGGATCGAACCCATATCCCAGCTGTTGAAGTATTAATAAGCTGTGACCAATGGAATTCAAGCATGTTGGATGCGAGATAGCTATCCGCCATAGGAAATTGAACATAGTCACCTAGTAAACTGTAGTGGATTACAAAACACTTGAGAACTATAAGTAAGCATCCGTAAAATTCCCTTGCTAATATTTTAAATAGGGTTTTATCATGCTCTGTTGTCGTATATGCCATCCTGGTTAGACTATCTTGAGAGCAGGTTATATTACAAGTTTTAATGTACTCAGTCTGTGGTTAACTGCCGAATTCAGTAAGCGCGTTTCACCGCCGTTGTAAAACCTAGTAACCAGCTGAACCCAGTAACTCAGTGGATAACGCATTGAGTGTTTGGTGCTAAAGATACTGGGTTCAAGTGAGTTAAACAACTGGATCATCAATCCATTCAAGTTTCAATATTTATATGATTTAGTTGAAAGTGTTTTGTTGAGACTGGTTTAATTTGGTAGTTGTACTAGTTATACATTAATATCAATTAGGATATAATTTAAAATTAAGGAATACTAGACATTCGTTTCAGAGTAATATGGAACTTCTTAGCAGTGTGCACCTGCACGCAGCCCTCACCGATTGGATCCAGGGCCTACATATCTATTGAAGAATGCCTAACCATTAGAATTATTGGGTCAGCGTTCAATGATGTGATCTTAGCTTCAAACAAGTTTTAATACACTGCTACGATTATTTATGTCACTGATGACAATTGTTTTAATGCTGGCTAGTCCGAAATCGTTACTTCACAATGAAAATGACACAAGGAAGAAAAACATACAATATCATCCTTAGACGTATTTTAACTATTCTTAACATTTAAATCTACAATTGACTGATCACTGAATAGCGACCAATCTCAAGCTTATTCAGTACTTTCTTAGGGGTGATCGAATTCTGTTAACCAAATTGGAATGTGACCAATAGTTTGAATGACTCGACATCAGGTGAATTGTATTTAGATGTTAGTTTGTTAAATGTATTCAGCTATAAATATTGCTTGACCTAGATTTCGTGCTAACTGGGACTTGTTAGGAAGGCATACTAGCAAATTTGTTGATGACTAATACTTCCTTTGATATTTGAATTAGCGCTATCCAGGATCAAATAAACATGGTATTAGTCACTAATCAATGGTTCATCAATTATAAATACCTCACTCACACTAGAAGTCATTTATATCTTGAATGAAACCCGATAATACCAATTGGAATCCCACAGAGAGTATTCACTTTCTCAAGACTATAAGTAAACCTTCTTGACTAAGGTCAACTGGTGTAAAAACAGGTCAAATCTGGTCTTTTGTTAACTCCCTTTAATTATCTAACACAAAAATATTAATATCTTCACTTCTGATAAATTAAAAACAAACAAACAAAAAAAGATATTCACATTATACGATCAGTTACTAGTTAGATCTCCTGATGATAATCAATTCATTGTAACAAAAATTCATTCAATAAATAGACATATTAAAGTAGAATATAATAATCAGTTAATTTTTTGTCTTTTGTGTAACATTAGCTACCTGTTGTTTTGATGAAAGTTAAGAAAAAAAGGTGTATAAATTACACAAGCAAAAAAAAATAAGTCAATGAAGAAATGGATTCACTAGTGTCAAGTTAATGAACTGATCTTATTCTATGTTCTGAACTCAAATTGTATTTTATAATTACCAGGTTATACCTACATTAATAAAACTACTACTACTACTACTACTACTACTACTACTACTACTACTACTACTACTACTACTATTGCCAATTACTCAGCTAGTGGAATATTAACTTGTCCCTTCCCCTCCCCCACCAAAGTAATTCAGATTTGAGGTTAAAATAAGGTCACAGATTGTTGATACATTGAAAAAAAATTACCTTTAATTCAAAAAAATAAATAAAACCTTACATCAGTTATCATAACTATATTCTGTCTAAATTATTTAACTCTCATTGAACTATGGAGAAATCTATGTTTTAGACTAAATTGTTTACTAAATATTTGATTAAATTTGATGTTCATTAGTAGTAGAATTGAAGATAGGTGTTTCGACCTATTAGGAACTTGTCAGGTTGATGTAGATATTAGCTATTGTTCAACTTTACTAAAAACATCTGTAAGTAAATAATAATATTGAAATAGTCCACTAAGGATGAAGATATAACAATCAAGACTGATCAATTATAGTGTTTAATATCTGTTATAACTTGTCAATTGAATGTTATTTGTTATATATGATCATCGTTGATTGTTATGTCGGAAACTCTTATCATTTATACTTGAAACGAGGGACCTTTGCAATTCCCACGACGCGAAAGTAAAAATACAAAGACTGGTATAAGTGAAGATTTATTGACCACCAAAACACGACGACGACGGCCCTATTCGAAAATACACTTATTTATATATTGATTATACAATATCAACTACTGAAAAATTCAAATCCTTCAAATAACCGTGAAATATCATTCACGTTACTTATCGATATGCTTTAATTATGTAAAAAAATAAGTAATTCAGATATTACTAAATAGATTCGATTTTTAGCGAAATGCTATTTTGATTAGAGTTTTATTCGACTGACTGACTGGTCAAAAGATTTCGTTAATTTAAAAGCGCATGATAATTACATTTCAAGTAGTTGCGTTAGTAGTATACTTTGTTTGCAATTACTACTTGCTTACGCCTGTTACTCCTAATGGAGCATAGGCCGCCGACCAGCATTCTACAACCCACTCTGTCCTGGGCCTTCTTTTCTAGTTCCATCCAATTCTTGTTCATTTTCCCATGTCTATCTCCATTTCCCGGCGTGTTGTGTTCTTTGGTCTTCCTCTTTTCCTTTGGCCTTGAGGATTCCATGTGAGGGCTTGTCTTGTGACGCAGTTGGGTGCTTTCCTCAATGTGTGTCCTATCCACTTCCAGCGCTTCTTCCTGATTTCTTCCTCCGCTGGGATCTGCTTTGTTCTCTCCTACAGTACGTTGTTGCTAATAGTGTCCGGACAAGGGATCTGAAGTATTTTGCGTAGACAACTGTTAATAAACACCTGTATTTTCTGGATGATGGCTTTTGTAGTTCTCCAGGTTTCCGTTCCATACAGTAGAACTGTCTTGACATTTGTATTGAAAATCCTGACCTTGGTGTTGGTTGACAGTTGTTTTGAATTCCAGATGTTCTTCAATTGTAAGTATGCTGCCCTTGCTTTACCGATCCGCGCTTTCACATCTGCATCTTTGTTAGCAGTACATGATAATGAATAATAAAACCTTTAAAACAAAGGAAATCTCCTAAGTACTATTCATTAAAAACCTGATAGTGAACACATTTTGTAGAAAAAATGTGAAAATTATGTTATCCCATTGATAGGAGTTGATCCTTGTTATGGGTTCGGTTGACTAAACGAATTACCTATTCTTTCTAGTGAGTCATCAATAAGTATGAAAATTAAGCTTATCTTCCCAAAGTCACCTAGTTCAAATAATAATCATGTACTCTTGGACAGATTGATAAGGCCCTGTAGTGAGAAGCCTAGATCAACTCCTTCAAACAGTTCGTTGTTACCCAATATTGTGAATATAAACCACTTAAATATGACTAAATAGTTTAAAGTTAGTATAAATGCTTTTATGCTGTGACTGAATCAAACTTCGAGGTCACCTTTGTTTACCATGCATGAAATTTTGTCATAAATTCCTAATGGTTGCCTTAGATCAGTCTCCATAAATCCCCATAATGACAATCAACAAGTGTTTAATGGTAATTGATTTAGAAAAATACTTCCTGGAGTTCTAGTTAGAAGTCATGACTAGTGGAGTTGAACACTACCGAATGTAAGACAGTAGACAATAAGAGATGGTTGTACAATATAGCGAATGGATTGGTTGAAGACATATGTGATATTTAGATTTGGATCAATGGTCTAAAGTTTAAGTGCTCATTACTTGAACTAAAACTCATGGTTTGATTCAGGGAGAATGAATGATCATAAACAATTATAGATGAATATGAATATCTGCTAATCACCATATAAAAAACTATTTAACTATATATTGTGTTCTGAACACTCATGGGTTAAGTACCTACGAAATAGGAATTTCTATTGTACAGTTTTCATAGTTCGTATTGAGAATTCGTTTTTTTACTATATTCAAACAGACAGTATTGAATAAAGCAAGTAATATTATGACTGTATATCTTTTATGGTACAAAAAACGATGAAACTATAATTTATCAATAACCTTTGGGCGAAACCAAAATGACCTTGAAAGTGTCCACTTGACAACCAGAACCAAATGAGTGTTATAAACTAGTGTGAGGGATTAGAATTATGATTTACAATTGATAATTGAAGTTAGAAATTAGATCTGGATTTTCATCACGAACTGACATTACCTATAATGCTAAAATTCTATTTATCCAAATGGATGGATGAATTTTGCGCCAAAATCCATAACCTGTTATCTTATACACTCTCAAGGTCACTTCAGCATTGCTCAAAGGTCGTCCATAAATTATAGTCTCACCGACAAAACTCACGAATATTCACTAGTGAAGAGTTTGTAGAATAAGACGAGAAAAAAGTATTTTGAATGTATTGTGTTATTTAAGTCAGTAAATACTTTTGATTATCTCTAAATTATAGTAATTTCACAACTTTCTATATGATTAAAAATGAAGGAACTTAGACAAGAAGCAATTTTCTACATGAGAACAATTATATTTTCAATAAAAGGATTATGGAGATTGTTGAGTTTGGATGAAACGGCCGTCCAGTGTTTCTAGGAATTCAATGGTGGTCTAACATTGACTCATTTATGATATTAATCTAAAATTATATTATCTCTCATGGACATCAATCTCAACATATTTAATCAATAAGTTTTGGATACATACTATTAATCAACCTGTGAAAGCTAAGATGGGAAATATTTAAACGCATCCGTAAGACGAACGATAAAACTAATAATCACTGATTTAAATGATTTTTTTATTAGAATTATCATAACAAGGTTCTTTTTTGATGGATGAAGTCACTGACGTCCATATTCAACTCTCCTTCTTTAGCCGATGTTGTGACGACCACTGTTCTTAGAAAGGCTTTTGGTCAAAGTTCCACCTAACAACGGCCCCTGTTACACAATAAATGATGGAGAGTTGAAAGTAAATGCCAGAAGTTATACTTACATCAGAACATATAACGGCGTTGACAACTCTGATAAAAAAAACCACACAGAAAAACATTGACACAAACAAACTCTTGTATTCAAAGAGTATATCATCTCTAAAATTCTTATTTTTAATTACATACATTGTTCGTAATCACATAAGTCAAATATTCTTTATTATGAAATAATGAAGAAAATTTGTAGCTCCGGTTGAATTCTTCACATGATATTGAGTCCTCTGTGTTCGATGGTTTAATTGAAGAGTTTTCATTGTTATTTTGAATAAAGTTTTTAGCATCAACTTCTACATGAAGCAGACACTAAAGATATTATTCAGAATGATAATGAAAATCCCATAATTAAATCATCTTACACAAAGAACTCAACATCACTAAAACCCATCAAGATGCATACAAATTCACCTACTTACTTACGCATATTACCCCTCGTGAAGAAGTATAAGACTCCCAGCAACATTCCCCTTTCAACTCTTGCTGTGGCAATCCATTCCAATTCTTTCCAGTTGCTATTCACTCTTTTGATGTCTGCTCTCAATTCCCGACTCAATGTGTTTCTTGGTCTTCTGCTTTTCCGTTTCCCTTCAGGATTCCATGTTAGCTCTTATTTTGTGATACAGTTTGATGATTTCCTTAATGTATGTCTTAACCACCTTCTCAGCTGTAACATGGTTTGTCCTCTGTCACAGTAAACTGTTTCTGATGTTATTCAACTAACGAACATTGAGTATCTTGTGATCACAATGCATATATCGAATAATAATTCTTCAACATATTTCAATTTACAGTTATCATACAGAACTATGTACAAGTAGAAATAATCTACATAATTGGTGTAATTATTGAAAAATTTCTGTCGGAATTATCAAAGATTAATAACGATTAAGAGAGAGAGAGAGAGAGAGAACGTCAGCACATACACAACAACAACAACACTATTCTTATTACCTTTAAACTGTTTAATGAAAGATCATACAACTCATCTTTCTTTTTGTATGTGTGCGTTTATGTGCATGTTCGTCAAGTCTTTTTTTATTTATTTATCGTGTTCATTACTTTGTTTCATTTGAATACCCTGTTGTTGTTGCTGTTTTTTTTCTGGTTAAGCCTAGATATAAGACTATTAACAATTAAACTTTGGATTTGAGAAATGTGGTCATCCCTCTCTTTTTTTTTCTTCACAAAAAAAGGAATTATATTACATAATCTGGATATGATTTCTAAAATATAACTATAGAATAGTCAATAATAAATTAAAATCTTCTTGTTAAATAAGTCAGTCAGTCAGTCACCTACAACGTAAAACTAGGCACATATGTGCATCGGTCCAACTTGTCATACCTCATTAACACAACAAGATGAAAACCGGATTCATAGAAGTAGTTGATTCAGTGGTGATAATATATAAAGGAGAGATTGCAATAAGGATATAGTACAGGAAGAAAGAATTAGTTCATATAAAGAAAGATACAAAGCAATTTTAATCTCACGTTTTAAGGGAAGACAGAAAGTGTATACACCTACCCCATTGTGATCGATTCTGAGACATGTCATTAAAAGTCTCTAACCATTGGTTACGATAGTCACGCGAATTCCAATCAAGTAGTCGGCATCTACCAACATGGCTCAGACTACAAGTTAGTGACTTTAAGCACTGCTGACACGTTTTGGTTTGACCGCCCTTAACTTTCTTCTAACCATCACGAACACCGGTTAGCATTGCACTTCGTGGTAATCGGTGTTCAGGCATACGTAACACGTGGCCCAACCATCTCAGTCGATGAAGATTCATAACCTCATCAACTGATTTACCATCATTCCCTAATACCCTGCGTTAAACCTCACTATTACTTACCTGGTGATCCCAGTAGACGCCAGCAATATTTCTAAGGCATCTGTGGTCAAATACTAGTAGCTTACTAGTAGTAGCAACAGCGGTCAGGAATTCATGAGACGATGTAAGCTAGATCACCATTGGAAACCTGAAAGCATTGGACAGTTGTTTCATCCTAGTATGGGACTTCTCAGCAGAATCTTACACCAAACGGACTCGAATCCAGGACCTTCGGTTTTCAGCACTAATGCTTTGTCTTTAGACCACTGAGCTGGCCGGCATTCAACCGTGTTAATGTCTAATTTATTTCGATCCATGATTTAAATGTAAGAAATGTGATCATTTCTTTCTTTTTTTCACAAATAGTGGTATTATATTGCATAATCTGGATAAGGTATAAATATAGAAACTGTCTAAAATAGTCTAGAATAAATTAAAGTTTTCTTGTTAAACAAAAGTTTTTTGATTGAGATCATGAACACCTTTTCAGTACTTCGTAGGTTTTAAATGGTTATCTTACTAAGCTTAAAAGTGTATTGCAAATTGTTCAGTAGATATTTTGAAATATAAAATCGATCAAAGTACTAAGTTCCTTTTCAAATTTACTGAGTGTTGATCTGTTTAAAAACATTTTTTCTTAAGTAAACATAATCATATCACTGAAATGTCTATTAAAACACTGAATTTATATAGCACACTATTATCAAGTATCAGAAGGGGTTTTTGTGAATATTATAGTAATTTCAATAGTTGAGATCATGAGTCAATTGAAGCTAGACCATTATGGAAAGCCTGGAAGCACTGGACGGCTGTCTTGTCCTATTGTGGGACTCTTCAGCAGTGCATATCTACGACTCCGTCCAGTGCTTTCACGTTTTCCATGGTGGTCTAGCTTCAATTGACTCATGATCTGAACTATTAACTTTATCAAGTAGTAAGTCACTTCATTGTCCAGTATTACTACTACAAACAGTGTGGAGAAAATAGAAGGAAAATTTATCTGAAATGTTCAGTCATTTTTATACGAATAAGTTATTGAAACGATTCATTTTGAAATACAAATGTCGTAAACGTTCTTTGGAAAGGTTTAGACTTGTTGTCTACGTTAACCTGGTAATCGAACTGTAATTGTAACCTTCTTCATATAATGATTTAACCAAACAATGTATATGAATTAAAATTAAAATCCGCCTCAATCCAGAAGCTGTTGGTTATCTGAACTCATTAGCTAAGTGGATAACGCGATGTTGTATAAAGGGAAAGGTACTGGGCTTGAGTACCAGAGTAAAATTCAACTCTAAGATGAAGTTAAATCTAGTTGAAGAGTCCCAAATAGAACGAAGCACTCGGCCTGAATTGTACCGCTAGACACCCTCCGTTTTTACTTAAAATGCTTGTGATTTAGTGGCAGTATCAACGGAATTCGAATAGGATTCACACATGTCAATAAAAGATTGGTCAATTTTATTCCTTAATAATAATGAAAAGATTCAAACAATCAATTTATCCTTAACACTTTCCGTTCCATACATATATTTGATAAAGTTAGTTCATCAAAATTAATGAAGCAGAAACCCTGTATGTTATCCACTGTAATTAATTTTGCAGTTTACATGATAGATTCATATTAATTAGACAACCATTGAAAACCACGAATCATTAGACTGTTCTACGTTTAACTCTATCATATTGCATATTTACAAACCTGCTATGTATAATAGTCAGTAGATTCTGGCTTCATACATACGGTTCAGTGTTCTAACAATGAATAAATACAAATTCGATCAGAATACAGCATTATACATCGCAGTCATATTGGAGTTAAACTACAATTTGAATATCTTTGTGGATAGCTTAAATTGGGATCTCGCAGACACTATCATTCCTGTCATGATTTTAAATAGTCTTTATTCACTATTGCCAAGATTTATAGCTTTCTATTGACTGCCACCAATCATTTAATATGGAGTAGATAAATCCAGTGAAGAGAAGACAGATTAAAACATGTTGTTATTAACAGGTGAAAACTTTATTTCTTCTGATAAAAAAAATACTAATTATATATTTAGTTTTTCTAATGGATACAATGAAAAGGTCGTAAATAATTAAATATAGTAACCTACCTGAATTCTTAAAAATATAAAATAAAATTAGAATTTTTTTTTGCATACAAACAGTAATAATATTACTAGGATAGTTGTCAAGCTGATGTCTATAATCTATTTTATAGGATCTATATATGTGAATAATTTTGGGTGGATTTTGCATAGAAGAATTAAAGTCTTTCACTCACTATCACTCTCTCCCTCTCTCTCTGATTCTTTTTCTATGTACTCATGTGTTTGGTTTTTTATGTGAAACAAACAAATGGTGACTGGAAATACAGATGTGTAGATTCCCGTCACATAATACAGATCTGACAATTGTCAATGATAACAGTAACAACATATAAGAAAACTTATGTGACTCCAGTCACTGGTACATTAAAACTAACTATACTCCATCCCATCCTACCTCACTTTACCGTAATCTACCTAACCAAGATTTAATTTACATTTATAAGAAGAAATTAAAGTGTATCTTAGTTGACAGACAGTAGATCAATGTTTATATATATATATATATAGCGACTTGGAGACTGGATCAATTAAATTATTTACATTAGATCGGGAACACATAAACACTAAAAATAAAGGTTTTTTCCAGTCAACTAATACTTCTTATTTAGGAAAATAAAAGTTTTATAAAAAAAGATTTATTGAAAAGTTCAAATAACTATGAAAAGTGGATAGATCCATTTACATCTATGCAAATAATAATAATAATAACAATAACAATGGCTCTGAATATGTTTCCGTTGTCTTCCACAATCAGTTTGTTGATTTTATTTGTGTGAGTGGGTGGGTGGAGGGGCTGATTAGATTTTCATTTTTAACTATTTTGATATTTGTATCAATGAGTTTGAGTGAAATTTCATGTTCCAGTTACATTTTAATTGTAGTTCTATAAGTCTAATCTCGGTTATGAAAAGTGCTTTTCATTGTGAACTGATAACCGTTGAAGAACTACTTGAAAACCAGAAAAAAAATGGAGCTCTGAAATAGTGTGTATCCACGACCACATACAGGCTCTAATTAAAGTTGAATGATTTAATTATTTATCAAAATAACTACACAACATCACATCATTTGGCAGTGATCTTTAGCTTATGTATGATCATTTCCGTGACCGAAATTTTTTTTAAGATCATGTTATATAAAGTTGTAATCTGTTTTAACTGGTTGGAGAGTCCTCTCCCTCTTTCGAAATGTTCCTACAAAACCAAGCGTATACAGCCACTGTCAGAAAAATCCTACTCACTGCCTTCTCGTGGTGGGAGTATTGTTTACGAAATTGAAGGGACGTAAAGCGAATGTCCGGAGCTTTAATCGGGCTGGTGGATATGGCGGATTCACCTAGGGAAGTTCGAGAACCATAATTCCAAACCAGTGGTGTACATGGGCTCCAGTATCCTGACAGAACAACTGGTGTATGAACCTATTGTTGGTCACTGGCTACCATGGGACTGCATTTCTTAAAGCTGCTCCACTGCCTTGTGGATTAGAACTCTAGGTCGAAGGCTCGTGGAGTGGCTCCCTAAGAAAACCACCTGCTTTGGTTTGGGAGCCCGGGCAATATCACAGCCCTCACACAAATCATTGATCACTACTACTGGTCTTATTGTTATTGTGTGGCGCATATATATTTAATGCCTTCTTATTCCAGTGTTTATGTGTTTAAATAATAGTAAATAATAATATCATTATGTAAGGAACACATTATTTCAGAAAATTAACTAAATTCCACTAGTGCAGACTAATGAATTGCAATCTGACAGACCAAATGCATTGTATTCGCTGTTAGATTTTAATTTCTTCAGTACGATCAAACGTGTATATTTCTAAGGAATTCAGACAGGCAGTTATGACTGAGTCTATAATCCAAGCTGTCATACCACATAACCACAACTAAATGAATGTGAAAAGATGAATAACATAGGAATCGGAATAACTTAGTGGTAGTGATGATATGAAAGACTGGATATCGGGGATATGGTTCAAAGAGATAGAAAGAAAAAATACATATGAAAGAATGTCTAAGTCAGTATCACAAAGGAGACCAATAATGAATGAATGTACACTAGTAGGACCACTTCTGAGTGAACAATTCCAACAACTGATCGTAATTATTGCTCAGGCCTCAACCAGATAGTCTCCACCCAGATCAGCTCAACCCAACACTCAATAATCTTATGGACTGATGTTACATTTTGGTTTGACCGTTTAGCTTTCTTCTAGGCCACTAATACAATGTCAAACATTGCCTGTTGAAGTAGACAATGATTAAGCATGCACAATATATATCATAACCATCTCAACCGATAAATATCCACAACCACATCAACCAATATACCATTTTTGCTTAACTTCAGCATTTCTTACATAACCATTTCATGATAGACGAGCAGTGTATTGAGAATACATATAATCAATAACCTACAATCCATCGATATCTTCAGCATTAATAGGAAGTTCAAAATATTTCAATCCTCTTAGATTTTCAACATTTCTCAAATTATCATAGTTGAGATCATGAGTCAATTGAAACTAGACCACCATGGAAAAACTGAAGGCACTAAACGGTCGTTTCGTCTTATTGTTGAACTCCTCAGCAGTATTCATCCACAATCCCACCTCCTGAGATTCGAACCCACGGGGAACATTTCAAATTAATTCATTCATGTTTATAATTCAACTTGATTTTTCAAACACAAAAAACGTTTACATCTTTTTAAATAATCACCAGATTGTTTTGTTGTCATATTTATTTACAATACCAGTCTGTTTAAACACTGATTTGAAAAAAAATTGTTTATAAAATATTTGCTGAACATTTTAGAGTAATACAAATCATTTTAACAATTACAATAATAATAATAATAATAATAACATTATTATTATTATTATTATTAGCGATAGTAACAAATATATCATCACCCGTTCTCTCTCTCTCTCTCTCCCTCTCTCTACAAAAATGCCAAATGTTTATGTGTGTTACAATTTGATTTTGTTGACTTCTTGCATTGTCACTGCTATTATTTTGACTTACATTTTCGTTTACCAAAATATAAAAAAACTGTAATTGTTTCTTTATAAATAGATTGAATAAAAATTTATAATGAAAAAATATATATTTCATATACATATATTCCTACTCGGAAAAACTTAATATGATTCCTCGCTCTCTGTAACTCTCCGTCTCTCACTTTCATATGACCATTGCGTACATTTGTATCATGAAATAAACAATCTTATTGATAATTAATAATAATAATAATAATAAACATTCTATTCATGTAACGAACATTGCTAAATTGTATATCAAAAAGAAAGAAAAACGTTCCATCCTGTACTGTTATACAAATATAAACACATATACACTACTACTACTAATACTACTAACACTACTGCTACAATACTAATAATCGTACCATTTGATTGAATAAAAAAGGTCAAAGATTATTGTAGTAATGACGATTGTTTTTTTTTCCGATAAAGTTTGTTTTTTTTCTCTCTCTCTCTCTCTCAAACGATTGAATAATAATTATGAAAGTTAGTGAGCTAGACTGCATTTTAATGTACAGAAATTTATCAGAATGGGGGTTTTGTAGAGATTGTAGTCATTTAATGGTTGAATTTATCAGTCGATTTAAGCTAGAAAACCACTGAAAACCTGGAAACACTGGATGACCGTTTTGTTTTAGTGTGGGACTCCTCAGCAGTATGTATCCACGATTCCACACTAAAGGGATTCGAACCAAGATCCCTCGATCTCGTGCGTGAACGCTTAAACTCTAAACCGCCGAACCAGCATCCAACAGTGTTAATATTAAACTTCAACCAATCTACGATATTGCGCGACAGTCCACCGTTGTCTTCAGTGTGTAACTGACTCACAATAGACACAGTTGAAGTTCACTGGTCACGGCCATCCAATACTTCCATGTTTTGAATGGTGATCTAGCTTAAATCGACTGATTAATTCAACTATTAAATTGCAGAAATTCAGTTGAGAGTCATGTAATTTACGTAGTGACAGTAATAAAGTATAGCACTTCTTAAACAGAAGTGTTAGCGTATTCATACTTCTAGGATATCATTTTTATTTCTTTATCAAATGTATATTTGATGTGATAAATCTTCAAATTTTAGATTTGTTTTAATTATGAGTTCAGTTGTTGAAATTTCCCAGAATAACGATCACATTAGTTAATAAATTTCCCTCCTACGCAACTTGTGTCTTGAAGAAATGGTGGATGATTACTGCATAATTTATACATTAAATATATATTCGAAGATGAACGGATATGTTAAGGGAGCATGATTGATCATACATCATTACAGATGAATGTGAATGGATGTTAGTTAATCATTCAACACTCTCTATACATTTTTTTTTTTCTTAATATTCATATGTTAAGTATTTATAAAAATGTAGTTTTGTTACAAAGTTTACATACTTTGTTGTTGAGAATTCTTCACCTTAATCAAACATTTAGTACTGAGTAGCTTACTTAAACCTACTGTCTATTATAGACCATGGGTCACCGGTCGGCTAAATTGGTCTTATCTGTTTGGCGTTATTTTGGTAAGCGTCCTTCTTACAAATGGAAGTTGATGACCACACGCTTGAATCTCCTCTTTTACTAGGATATTAGACTGAGAGTCATCCCAGAATGCTTCTAGGAGAATTTATTAGTGAATAAAACAAGTATATATATATCTCTTTTCTCATAGTTTCTCAAACATAAACCCCGCCTATAGCTATCTAGGGTAAATACCGGTCCAAAGCCCAGATAAAGGAGAAGGGTCGGACGAGGAGTTGGTAACCCCATCCCGTAGAATGCAACCATGCTAAAAACACTGAAAAGAAAAATAATCGAAACCATTTAGAATCTGTCCTGAAAGTTGAAGGGTCCTCATTTAGAAAAAGTGTGGCGCTTCATATTGAAGGCCGATATTTTTCGGAAGTCACAGGGCAGATGCCCCTTCTAACAGTCAGAGCAAAAATCAACGCAGGTTTATGGAATCTCCGGACAATGTAGTAGACCGGGAGGACCAACCAAATACCAGCGGAAATGAAGAGATACAACTTAACAGTGTTCGAAAACAGTGGAACTCATCGAACTCAAGCTGGTCAGAAAAGACTAGATTCGGGAGAGATTCTGCTGTACTCTGCTAATGAAGAAGAAAATACTCCATACACTTGGAGAGTTGCTCTGATGCTGTCCAAATAAGCTGAAAAAGCACATACAATATGGGAATTTCATGGATCCAGAATCATCAAAGCATCTTTTAAACACAGAGAGGGAATCACAATGAATGTTATCCAATCTTGTGTACCCAACAATGAGAAGTACAGACGATAAAGATCAGTTCCTCGAGAGGCTGCAATCGATAGTAGCGAAGTGTCCAGGAAAAGACCTGATCATTTTGAAGGGAAACCTAAACGCCAAAATCGAAATGGATAACAGTGGACTTGAAGATATCATGAGACTATATGAACTGGGAGAGAGAAACGAAAATGAGTGGAGATTTGCAAACCTATGCGCATTCAACAAATTGATTATAGGCGGCACAATATTCTCACTCAAACGCTTACACAAAGTTACATGGGTCTCACCGGATCACACACGGAGAACTAGATAAACAGTATTTGTGTTAATAAAAATTCAGAAGGACAATGGAAAACGTGAGAACCAGGAGAGGAGCTAACATAGCTCCGGATCCCCACCCGGTGGTTGCCAAGATGAAACTGGGGAAGCAGCACTGCAAAGGTCCCATATAGCCTTTCTTCAACATACCGACAAACTTAACGAACTGAAGATGGCTTTCAGAAACAGGTTTCAATACTTACAGGATCTACTGAAAGAAGAAGAATCAACGATGGAGGACAACTGGAAAGGCGTCAAAGAAACACTAGTTTCAACGTGCCAGGAGGTGCTGGGTGGCGATAAGCATAATCGTAAGGAATACTTCTCTATCGAAACTCTAGACAAGATTCAAGAAGAGAAGAACAAGAAGAATGCAATTATCAACAGCCAAACAACAATAGAGGAAGTCAGAGTACAAGCTGAATACACAGAAGCAATGACAGTGGAGAAGCTGCAAGAGAAGGAAATATGAAACAACGATATCACACGTTGAAGGCAAGCCAATCACCGAGACTCAAGAAGAGAGGAACAGATGAGTAGAACACTTTGAGGAACTTTTGAATAGACCATATCCACTGAATCCACCGGACATCGAAGCGATTGCTCTCTGTTTCGATTTTCGCTCTCTTCAATTCAGTCTTCTTAATCTTCCGCTTAAAGTCATTCTACTATCAACTGGTGTTACATACTACTTATATCTGTCAGCATAAGTAGTGCGCATCACACTACTATTATTTAAATTAATCAAAATGTCAGTAATAAATCAGTTCATCAAATGATAGCATGTATTACGTAGAATATTTGATGATAGCCACTATAATATGTAAAATTATTGATTTACTTTGACTACGTAACATTAGTTATCAATCATCAACATACATGAAATCAAATTGAATATTAAAATTAATACTAATTGTCCGTAATTGGTAATTTGTACGTAAACTGATACACTGATTTAAACATATCCTGTGACTTTATTTTGAAAAGGCTAAGTTTATGAGATGAGGTTTATAGTTGGTCGACAGGAAATCCTACTCGACCTAGGTTTCGTGTTATTTAGTACTCGTCAACCAGGTGTACCTGTTATCTTACCTTCGCTACTCAACGAATCATTCATCTGTCTTTGACCCATATTGAAAAATCTCTTTTGTTACTCTCACATAAAGAATTTCATAAACATATATTTTGCAAACGTATTCGGTATTTGTTTAACCTTCTTTAGATTATGTTGATCATTCTTTTAGGTTCTAGATTGGTTCTGACTGGGCACTTACTGGACAATCACTGTTACTTCAAGTAGTAAAACATATGTCGCCCACCAGCATTCTTCATCCAACCCTATCCTGGACAGTCCTTTCCAGTTTCTATTCATCCTTTTCATGTCTGCTTCCGATTCCCAACGTATTGTGTTCTTCGGCCTTTCTCTTTTCCGTTTCTATTCAGGATTCCAGGTTAGCGCGATGCAGTTTGACGATTTCCGTAAAATATTTTCTATCCACCTCCAACTTCTCCCCTAATTTCCTTTTCAGATGGAAGCTGGTTTGTCCTCTCTCAAAGTAGGCTATTGCTTATGGTATCCGGCCAACGGATATTGAGTATCTTGAGTAGACAACTGTTCATAAATACTTGTATTTCTTGATGATGGTTGCGGTAGTTTTCCGAGTTTCAGATCTGTACAGTAGAACTGTCTTAACGTTCGTATTGAAGAGTGTTACTTTGGTATTGGTTGACAGTTGTTTTGAGTTTCATACGTTGTTTATTCGTATGAATGATGTCCTTGCGTTGTGAATCGTTACCTTCACATCTGCATCAGATCTTTTTGTTCATCGATGATGCCGCTCAGGTAGGTGAAATATCCCACATCTTCCAGAGCTTCTCCAAGTGTGATTGGGTTGATGCTTGCTGTGTTGTATTTGAAGATCTTGCTTTTTCCATTGTGTATGTTGAGGCCTACTTATGCAGAGGCTTTTGTTACACTAGTTTTCTTCATCTACGTTTGTTCGTGTGTATGGGATAGAAGAGCTAGATCATCTGCGAAGTCCAAATCTTCTTATTGATTCTGAGCTGTCCATTGTATTCCATACTTCCCTTGATATGCGGGATGTCTTCATAATTCAGTTGACTATCATGAGAATTAGAAATGTTGAGAGTAAGCAGTACTTTATGACACTGGCATTCATTTGCAACGGATCCATGAGCTGAACTCCATGAACCACTTTGCAGTGTTACTCGTCGTATGAATTCTGGATGATGATGATCTCCTCAGTTACAACACAGTCACGAATAAGGTTCCATAACGTCCTCCTCTCCACACTGTCAAACACTCTCAGTCATGGCAGTTGGTGTAACGTGACGAGAATAAGTTAATCTGTTAATATTTAATTCGTCTATCAGATCCAAACTCTAAATTTGAGAACTAAATTATTATTTGATTTTTTTTAATAAAAATAGGTCGATTAGGATTCAAATGTGGAAATGATTGAAGAAAATCCCGGTGAGAATGTGTCTACATACCTATTTGTTTACTGATATTCATCTACATAAAATCTGATGTGACTGAGTGCAAGAAGTTCATGCACCATACAAATAAAGTGAGTAGAATGGAAGAGCAAAAATGAATAGGTGAATCACAATGGCATATAGCAGGAAATGAACATCGACTAACAATACAACTAAGAAATGACTTTTTTTAGTTAAGGTACATCGTTCCTTCTTTCGAAGAATTTAAAAAAAAACTATTCCACGTTCATTATTGGTTAAATTATGAGTCACATATAATAATGATTCAAGTCGTTGTGTTACGTCATCACTAGTAACCCATTCAGAGAGTAGTAATGAATAGATAAATGTTCATCGTATAGTACGTTCATTCATATCATGTGATAACATTACTCATTCAGTCTCTGTATTGACAATTAATTGACGAGCTAGAAGCCACCGGGATGGTAACCGTTAAACATATTCAAACCACTGAATGGATATTTTATGATAGTGGCTCTAACTGAATTATCCTCACTACATCCTGTTATGATCTTAGCAATACGTTATCTCGAAATACGATTGTCAATTTAGATACCCTGACTTATACGGCCAAACTAATGACGCATACACCAGTACGATCAGTTGAGAGACATTGGTCCCTTTTTCGTCTATCTCTGCCTGTTAATTCCAGAACGCGAATCTCACCCTCCACTATCCGAATCATGTATTTCAGACATACTGGGCTAATATACAAGTAATCTAGACAAGATCATAGCATAAAAGTTACCATTGCACATGATCAAGCCAAAAAATGGCTGGGATTGTGAGTGACTGTTACTAATAGATTGGGAATATCTCAAGAATAGTCAATCGTATGATAATAGTCAATAGGTCAAATTAAAGCTTATAACGAATATAAATATGCATATAATATAGTAACTTAATAGTCATACAATAAGAATATAGGTATAATATTAGTCCATAAGTAATTTCTAATGGTTACCATTCATTTATTCTAGTCCCGATATAACACACCCCATCACATACAATTTAATATCAGGATTATTTACATGGTGCTACAGCACTGAATGTTGGCAGTTCTTTGAATAAATCAATTATCGAACACAAAGAGTCGTCGACGTTTTTTTTCAATTTGAAGTTGTCAGATTTTGTAAGCATATAGCAGAATGAAGACATAAATATTATCAATAAGTGAATATTTAGAATACATATATAGTTTTTCCATTTGTAAATTAATCGTATCATTGAATAACAACTATCCTTTCTAAGCAAAAATAGATAGTGACTAGCAGTGGAATATAGGATGTGCATTTCGTCCTAGTTAAGATGTACCTACATCCCTGAGTTGATGTTCACTCTGGGACTCGAACCCATTACCGTTCACTTCAAACGCCATCACGTTATCTACTTAGCTACTGAGTCCTAATAACCACCTGCTTGTGCAATGGAGTGAAGTCTAAATTCACTTGGTGTTGTTTTACTTGTATTGTTAGCCACTATCCATCTTTACTTGTGACTTAAGGCTATATCGAGGTAATCCGCACAGGATGCACATATGCCAACATGAAACTGATCAATTGTAGTCCTAAATAACAATGGGAAGATACAAGTAAAACAACACCAAGTGAATTTATCCTTTCTTCTCTCTCATTATTATTATTATTATTATTATTATTATCATTGTTATTTTCATTACTATTAATATATCATACATTTTTGACACTATCGAAATGAGCTAGCGAGCAAAATGTAAGTGAATAGATTATCTGAATTTACGCAAGTATTTCTAACTACTCTCTCTCTCTTTCTCTCTCTTTCCCTCTCTCTTTCTCTTCAATGAATAGATATTTCATTTTATACAGTTGAGAAATTTCCACTTAAATCATTTGTCACAGAAATGGCTGACATTCAAAAACTGATATAATAAACTGTGTTTAATTTATTCCTTATGGTAAAATATCATTTCCTTCCCCTTACAAATGGGTGAGGGAACGGGGATTTGAAAACGGAAAAAATGACCTTATATATATATATATACTATGTAACATAGTAAAAAATTAGGTCACCGAGATCATATACATTTCAAATAAGGCATTAGTATAACTCTTGTCTTCATCATCATAGATTCATTAGACAAAATTCACAGGCGTGAACATGTTTTGTAATACTTTACTGTCATAATCTGGATTGTGTATACGAAGAGAGTTTATATGCAAGAAAACATACATAGCCAGTATGAATGAGCTTTTAATGACCTGACAGAAAAAAATAATCATGGGATGGTCTTTATTTTTGTTTTAAAGACAGTTGTATTGTTTATGCCTTCACACATGTATATATATATCATGTATAAAATTAGCAATGAACAACCTGTGAATAAATGGTTTATACATTTATTAGGTTGTAGATATTGTGATGATGGGAGTGAAAGAATAAGGTAGGTGTAATATGTTTACATGAAATGGGAATATTATGACCGAAAAAAAAGTGGCAACAATTTATCTTATAATAAATATCACATTTAAAAAAGACTAGACTATTTCCTGTCCACTCAGTAATCAATTTTCGAAACATTTAATCAAATCTCATATGAATAATGTTACTGAAGTATGAATTACAATATAGAAAAATGAATAATTACACAGATATATTTTGTATATAGTGAAGTCTTTAATCTGTGAAGGAAATTAATTACATTTTATCAAAATAGATTAATTTTTCTATACAGAAGGAGTTTTGTGAAGATTGTAGTAATTTCAATAGTTGAGATGATGAGTCAATTGAAGCTAGACCACTATGGAAAACCTGAAAGTACTGGACGACCGTTTCGTCCTATTGTGAAACTCCTTAGGATTGCACATCCACGACCCCAAATCGTGGGATTCCATTCATTGTGAAGTGTAAAATAACTCTTTATATTTTCTTCTGAATTTAAATTTATAAAAAAATGGTTCAGTAGAAATAGTCAAACCAAAAGGAGCAGTAGGAGTCGTGAGGTTATATCTTTTGAGTCAACTTAAACGGTCGATACTGATCGATCTGATAGACCATTCTGTTGTTAAACAAGATCATCATTTCATGAGTGGATCATCATCTATCTATGCACACACAGTTCATAGGTCGATTTTGGTCAAATATATTGAATGGGTCTATAGAGTGTATTTACTCAAAACAGAAACCACTATGGAGTTGGAATTTAGGCTCAATGTGTAGATTGATCTCTAAGTAATGTATTCCGAATATACAAATGTGTGTGATTGTCTAAATGGAATCTAAACTAAGTGGTGTGATAGCAAATAAAAACAATGGGAGTGGTGCCTACAATACCCTCCAGAAGTTGTATTTATACCTATATGTAAACTACGAGTGTACAAGCCCCTAGGATTTGTGTATGCCTAGTGTGTATGTAACGGGTATTTTTAATGAAGGGTGCCATCCGTCAACCCTCTCAGATTATGGTAACTAACACGTAACTGAGAGCGGAGACCATCATAATGTACCAAAGTGACATCCATGCTAGTATGTATGATATTAAAATATAAGTGCCATGGATTTGTGTATTTCTGGTGTGCATATGGCATATACTTGTCACAAAGAGTGGCTGCCTAATGTTCTTTTTATTATAGATTTTTGAAATCCTAAAAGTTGTGCCTGAAGGTCGGCAAGTGGTTATTCAAACTATATCTCCTGTCCTGGTTATGTATGGCTGTGAGAATATATAAACTTATCTAGAAAAGCTATTCGGCTTATCCAAAACGAGTTAGGCCAATGCTTATGGCTGGAACAGGGCACCAAAATAACACATAAATAGAATATTTTGTATGAGTGAACTGGTAGAAAAAAATCATAAATTAATACCTAGTTATACTGCATCATTTATTAGTGTTTGATTCTTCTCGTTATTGATGTTAAGGATTGTAACGAATTAATTTTTCTTGTCATACTTGCATTCAGAGTGGATTACCTCGATATGTCCATTAAGTTACAAGGATTTTTAGGCAGATTTTGATGGTGACTAACAGCGAAATTAAGGACATACGTCTAATCCCATTTGGAACTCTTCATCTAAATGTACCTTTAGCTTCAAACAATGGTCCATTACGCACTGAGCTAATAAATTCATAAAGCCACTGATTTTTGCAACAGGGATGAATTTTACTTCGTCTGTATAGGTTTGAGCTTTCCTACTGTCGATGTTAAGGACTGAAATCGATCTGTTGCTCTTCACATGTGTGTATCCTGGGTGATAACCTTAATATTACCGTACAGCTGATGAAACTCAAATGAAACATAACAGCTATTGTGGATTCCAATGCTAGTTATTATCAAACTGCTTAAAAATTTAGTTACATTGTTTGAGACCTTTTTATTGCAAATAACCTTTTTTTTAATTAAAAAAAGAGAGTAGCTATGTTGTTTCAACATTCAACGTTTGCAGAGATAAAACCCAAGTTTCCTGAACTCATCTGAACTCAAATTAAATGGTGATAACTCACCAAAAATAAATTATTCATTCAATCCCTAGCAGCTATGTTGTGGATGAATGGCTATCTTTAGACATAACAACTGACCAAAAGCCAGTTTTTTCGACACTAATCAAAACTGACACATACATATAATACAAAGTCCATAAATGTACCGGTGAAAGTGTTTGTGTATGTACAGCTGATTTCATCGATATTAGTTCATCTGCAAAACATTGACAGGTCAATGTCTGATTTTATTGATCACTTCTATGAAATTCAGTACCATCCAAGTGGCATGTTTTATTCTCTTTGACACTCGAACCCAGTACCTTTCACTTCAAACACCTAACATTTAATCTACTAAGCTATTAAGCCTAAATATAGTAACCAATTTGTTCAAAACGGTTCGAGTCCCACTATGAACATCAATACTGAAATACAAGGGTGTATCCAGTTGACAAGTTTTAATAATCTTAATAATTTTATAGAACGATCAATTTATTTACCAAGGTCATATCTGAAGCCGATTAGTATAATTTTATGTTAAGCATGAAAAATAAAATACCGAATAATTATATTAAAAAGACATTTCATGCAAAATATATCTGCATATAATTGCTTACGTAATCCATTACCTATGAACCCATTAATAGTTAAACATTTATCTATACTAACATATAAGCATATCTGTGTGTAATTTGGAACTATAACAAGATTACAAGATAAAAGTACATCACAGTATTGTACTTTTTGTGTATGTGAAGAATTTTACGCTTTTGGATGATTATGTAATATATATATAATCGAACATTGTAATGAACACACATTAAACATAATTCTATTTGTTTGATCATTAAACACAGTCATTTTCTTCCTTTTGAAAAATATGCAAATTATTCGGTAATCGACAATTATGTTTGATTTAATTAAAATTGATTGATCACTGGGTGGTGATCAATGTCATAGTGGCCACATTGCAACATGATCGATAGCATTCGATCTGCACTAATAAGGACTAGACACGCATGACATTGATCGCCACCCAGTGATCAATCAATTGTGATTACATCTCAATCCTACAGGAGGTCGGTCGCGACTCGGATAGCTCAGTGGTAACGTCTCTGACTGAGAAGCTGGGTGACACGGGATCGAATCAGCCAGGGAGAACCAGTTCCCTGAAGATTACAAGTACAAGTACACCTTGTCAAGTAGCACGAAACCCGGGTCCAGGGTTTCCTGTCGACTACCTCCAACCACCATCTAAATGTTTGGCTTAATTTGACTTGATAGAGAACACAACAACAACGACGACGAGATTTAGACAATGTTAACCAAAATGTATGTTGTCATATTTATTCTAATTATAAATTATATAAATGAAAGATGGTACTACTCAAGTAGAAATTTAACTATTTCGTATAGATAATTAAACATAAGCTAATATACAGTTATCAGTATAGGGTTTTTTAGATCTAGTTTATTTATGTACTTACCTATTCCTATTATCCCTCGTAGAGAAGTACAGGCTACCCAACATAACTATTTATTGAATTCTATCCTAGGCAATCCTTTATAATTGTTTTCAATCGTTATTTAGTCCTTTGGATATCTGCCCACCATCATATTTTCATTGGTCTCCCTGTTTTTTTGGTTTCCCTTCAGGATTTCAAGTTACAGTTTGCCTCGTGATGTAGTTTGATAATTTCCGCAACGTATGTCATATCCACTTTCTGCGTAGACAAGTAATTATAAATAGCTGAACGTTTCTGGTGGTGATTGTAGTAGTTCTCCAAGTTTCAACTATGTACAGTAGAACTATCATGATGTTCGTATTATTGATTGTGAAGTTGGTGTTGACTAACAGTTGTTTTGAGTTTCATATGTTGTTCCTTTGTAGGAATTTTGTCCTTGTTTTGCCAATCCGTTTCTTCACATCTGCATGAGATCCTCCTTATTTATCAATAGTAAAGACTGTAAACTGTTGACTTAGATTGGTATTACAAACCAATGGAAACCTAATAGGACTAGATGGCCATTTATTCATAGTACGCGACTATTCAGAGCTGCCCTCCCACGATCCTGTACTAGTAAGTCGAACCCAGGACATTTAATCTAGGCGCGTTTGATAACAATAGCGCTAGCAAACTTCAAGAGATTGAACTTTGTTGTGTATTCATCACCTTATAAGAGATGTTTACTAATTGTAGTATATAGAGCATATTCATATCAAGGGAAGAATCTCATTGCCATTACGAAATTAAATAATGAAGTTACTTTGAACTCTTGAGAACAGTGTATAACTGTACCACAATATGTATTCGGTCGATTTTACGACAAAAATATATCGACTTTTTAAGAAATGATACGATCAATAGTTTATAATTAAACAAACTAAACTCCCAGTTGACCAGTATTTATGTTTTGAAGTTATTAATTAGTCACTAATTAGCCAAATTTATCATATAATCTTGACTATACTGCGTCAAAACTGTAATTCCTATTTTTAGTGAATCATAAATAGTAAATTTCAGCTATGTCAAACGTTAAACAGATAGTCCTAATAACAGTGAGTGATGATAGTACTTTATCATGAATTAAATGAAGTTATAACTGTTTACAATTGAACAGGAATTCACTAATCGAAAAATGATACCCTGTTCATGAGTCATGACGAAACACCTAACCAATAATGTCTAGTTTTCAATTGTTATCTGACTATTATTAGTCAAAAATGTTTACAAATTGTATATTATGTAGCTGTCTAACTTAGATTGTTTCAAGATCTCAATAAAATTCTGCTGTCTTCAGAAACTCATACTGATAATTATCACGTCGTCACTAGTGGCTAGATTCAAGAGGAAATTCCAGGAGATTTAGTAAGAAGTAGTGACGAGTGAGGCTGAACCGTTTCATATGTGGGGAAGTTTACCACTGACCGAAATAGATGATTGTGGAATATCGCAGACTGACTGAATTTAAACATATAATCCACTGGATTCTGACTCAAAGGTCTAGAGTTTCAACGTTCATGTGCAAAACCGAATTTCCTATGTTCGACTCTAACGTATGGGATCGTGGATAGTGGCGAACATTGGAATGCAGAATTTTTGTTTCTTCTTATGATGGATCCATCTTTTAAGTATATCTACGTCTCAGATTTGATGTTGGATTCTGCATCTAACCACCATCCACCCTGCTTAGAATGCTTATGGCAATACCAAGACAACCGCACATGATACACATACACCCAAAGAGAATGATCAATTTCAGTACTAAACATAAATGTGGAAGTTCAAACAATTAATACAAACGATTTCAAACGAATAGTTTGACAGAATATTTGTTTATAATATTAATATGATAGGGGGTAGCTTCATTCTCTAATCGATTCTCTAGTCGATTTGCCTAGTAGATTTATGATGAACATAATCGTGTTTCTGTAAATAATTTGATGTGTTTGTGAGATCAATCACATGAATACACTTTACGCCAAAAAATAGTATAATAGTTGAGGTCAACAATATTAAAAGTACATTCAGTTGCTTTGATAAAATACTAGAGAGGAAATAATGTGACTGGACTAATAATTTACTCAAGAAATGGATTTTTATATTTTACGTGAATAGAAGTCAAAACTACTAACCTAAAACCTGAAAAAATAAACAAATAAATCGATAGATAGATAGATAGATAGATAGATAGATAGATAGATAGATAGATAGATAGATAGATAGATAGATAGATAGATAGATAGATAGATAGATAGATAGATAGATAGATAGATAGATAGATAGATAGATAGATAGATAGATAGATAGATAGATAGATAGATAGATAGATAGATAGATAGATAGATAGATAGATAGATAGATAGATAGATAGTAATCCCCCAGTTGATTCAATTTTCTTTTGGATACTTCGGTAATTGAAACTTCAATCACGTGTTTAGTTACCGAGTTCACTTGCACATCAATTGCATTTCAATTGTTCACTAAAAAAAAATTTTTTTTTGTTTTCACACAATATTTGATTTATTGTCTAATTTTTTTTCGTCCGAAAATTTCTTTTCTTCTCATATGAAATAAGTAAATAGACAATAGATAAAGAGAATATAATAATAATAATAATAATAATAATAATAATAATGTAACACAAATATTTGTGGAAAAGACAACCCATGTAACAAAAGTAGTCAACCGACACATTCATTATGACTCATTTACTTTTATCTACATTTACAATGATAGTTGTTTGCTTACTAATATTGTGTTCATCTAAGGAAGGTACTCACCATCAACACTTTATGCATGATCATTTTTAATTTCAGTAATTTCGAATAGAACAATCTCTATATGTATAATATGTGACTACTCAGTAGTGTGCGTCCATGATCCTACACTAAATGAAATCGAACCCAAGACTTTTAGTCTCTTGTGCGAACACATCTAACTTCTAAGTCACTGAATGCTTCCATGTTTTCAATGATGATCTAGCTTAGATCAACTCATGAATTCAACTATTAAAATTGCTACGATTTCCACAAATAATAATTATATATTTGTTACGATTAAATTTTCATTTTAGTCAATGTTTCCTATTCTGTGTTTATTTTCTCTATTTTTGTATTAACACAAAGTGTAAACACTCGGAATAGTACACATGGATGTCAAGTTGTCGATGACCTATGCTTGATTCCATTCAATTCACGTGGAGTTTCTTTTATGTCTCATACTGGACAGTGATTATTAATTGGTAATGACATTTAGAATCTTGATAGCACTGTTAGCCAGTAACACTGATAGTCACTTTATGAAATACAATTCTTATGTTCATGTTTTAATCCAATCCCAGTTAAATGTGTATAACAATTATTAGTTATAAGCTCAATTATCGTATATATGTATGATCGAACTACTGTATTTCACTGTCTTTTATACTATCGTATGTGTTGGTTGAAATAACGCTCAGAAATGTAGATGATTGAACTTTGAGATACTGCTGAGGATTCTCATATTAGAGTGAAAGTTATGTTCAACACTTCCCTTATTTCAAATACTTGTCTAACTAATGTCAATTCGTGATGTGAAGTATTAACTAGCAAACATGTTACCATATACATAAAATGTATTTATGGGTCAAACACAAATTTGTTAAATCTTACGTGTTACATAATATAATTTCATTTGTTGTAACACTCCAGGATGTTAGACAGTAGATTCACAGCTATTTAGTATATTAATTTTCCATACTGCTCATGGAACAAAAAAATATCACTACACATTCTTAATTCAGTTTTATTGTTAACTACCGTAATACCGATTATGTAATCAGTGTTTTACAGATTTTTGCCATAGTTACACTTACAGATCATGATAATTATATATGTCATCATCATCATCATAACATGTAGATTTTGACTTAGTTACAGAAATATCCAGATCAGATCATATTTTAATTCATCTTAACAATGATGTAATATTCTAGTCTGTAACATAAAATATCATATCAACTATTGGTGATAATAGTTTACAACTAATTGGGCGAGAATAAACTGTTCATTTGATATATATGGTACAAACCATAGAATTAACTGTTACTATTTAATTACAAGAAACCATGTCAACTATTACACATCTATATAGTAATGGATATTTATCTATGCAGTTGATGTGCACTTGTACAATCCACAGGATCGAAGTATAGCTCAATCAATATGTGATAATTGTTAGAAATATTATTATTAATATTACTATTACATAATCTGGAAACACTTCATACATTTCATTTCATTAACTTTTATCCAAGTAAACCACTTGAAAAAGAAATAAATGGTGACAATTGTCATTCATCGGTTTCTGATTAGTTACAATGCTAAAAAATCTTAATAGCAAAATTTATTAGTGTGTATTTCGGTCTTCTTATTTTCTTATTCTCTTCGGGATTCCAAGATAGCGCTTGTCTTGTGATGCAGTTTGATGATTTCCTCAATATCTGTCCTATCCAATTCCAACGCCTTCTCCTAATTTCCTCATCAGTTAGAAGCTGATTTATTTTCTCCCACAGTTGGCTGTTGCTGATGGTAACGGGTCAACAGGCATTGAGTATCTTGTGTAGATGATTGTTTATAAATACTTGTACACTTTGATGATGGTTGTAATAGTTCTCCAAGTTTTACCTCCGTATAGTAGAACCGTCTTGACGTTCATATTGAAGATTGTCACTTTGAAATTGGTTGACAGTTGTTTTGAGTTTCATACGTTGTTCGTTTTTATGAATGCTCTCCTTGCTTTGTGAATCAATGCCTTCACATCTGTATCAAATCCTCCTTGTTCATCGATGATGATACTCAGATAAATGAAAGGAAAACTTAACACGTCTTTTAAATTAGTTATGAAACATATACAAATTGAATATCTACAATATTTAAGAAAATTGACTGAAATAATTTGAAACCTTTAAGTAATTGTATTTCGAGATGATCGTTGAAAACGGCGTATCATTATGAATTATTTGAAATGTGTACTTGGAAGTCGTTTTGCTTTGAATTGATCATGATGTCAATCAATACGAATAAAAGAGGACTCAGTGTAATGTTGTATCATTTAGTAAATGATATATACCATTCTTTAAATAACATACAGTCATTAATTATTACATACTGACTAATTATTAAATAATAATCAATGTCATGTGTTTCCAGTTCAGTCTTGGTGATAATCATATTATTTTGATCAAACTACAATGACATCGCTTTACTTCGAATACATTTGTATGTTGAGTGGTTATAATTAATCGTGAAAATATACTACTTAATTTAAGTTTCATGCAAGTTGACATTTACTAACAAGGCAATTCAATTAGTTCATTGACCATTTCTCAGGTTATGAATTTAAATATTGCATGATGTAGTCTCATTTATATATAGAGTCTCAGTGACTATCAAGAGTAAAGCTAATGAATAGTAACTGACATTAAACATAGATCAAATATTGTTTTATGGTTGACAACTACCAATCAGCTAAAAACGATCATCACTACTTCATATGTTAATGATAACATTTATAAATAAGAATCAGGTTAAAAAGTAAAAAAAAGATCAATAATTGAATATGTACATCTATAAATAACAATTATTTAACAAGATTTTCTTTTGTTCGTTTTCTTAAATGTATGAACTCTGTCAATGTTATTCGAGCCTTTCCTTTCCACAAAAAAAGTTCTCAACCATGTATTGTCGCTTAAAGTTTGCATATTAGTATATACGTTATAAAAAAGTGGCATGTTTCTTTTTAAAACTATCCAGAAAAATATTGAGCAAATATCACACTTCCAATACTACTACTACTACTTACTTACTTACTTACTTACTTACTTACTTACTTACTTACTCCTGTTACTCCCAATGGAGCATAATCCACCGACCAGCATTCTGCAACACACTCTGTCCTGAGCCTTCGTTTCCAGTTCTATCCTATTTTTGTTCATTTTTCTCATATCTGTCTCCATTTCTCGACGTAATGTGTTCTTTGGTCTTCCTCTCCTCCTTTGGCCTTCAGGATCCCATGTGAGGGCTTGCCTTGTGAGTCAGTTGGATGTTTTACTCAACGTGTGTCTCATCTACTTCCAGTGCTTCTTCCTGATTTCTTCCTCTGGTAAGATTTGGTTTGTTCTCTCTCATAGTAGGTTGTTGCACTACTACTAATACTACCAATAATAATAATATGAACCTAACCTAATCATTTTGAATAGATAGATATAACGTATGATATTATTCACTACTGACAATCTCTGATTTTTAAAAAAAACGTGACAAAAATTCAATTTATTCAATATGTAAGAAAACAATGTCTTGAATATGTCATCATTGATTGTTCTTATCATTTACCAATGACTTTTTTTCTCTTTTTTTTAAACATCGTTTTTCTTTTCTCTAATGAATTAACTCAATGATAACTTGAGTTATTCAGTATCCTCTGTCTTTCTATATGACGTAATTAATTAAACAGTAATCAAGAGAAAGAGAGAGGGAGATGGAGAAAGAAAGAAACAAAGAAAGAAAGAAAGAAAGAGGGAGAACGCATACAAGTAATATTAAGAAGTATAATCTAGAAATTTCAATATCAACTAAACATATGGAATGTTTATCGTAATCATGAATTGAATTATGCAATTTCACGTGTAAATGTGAATCCTATATGTCAATGGGTAAATTTAACGGTAATAGTATAAAATGATAAGCTATTGAATAGTGACTTCACATGTATAAGATAGCACGTGAAGTGTAAATAGAATAAATTACTTATTATTTTTTAAACAAACAAGAGAACAAACAAACAAACGAACGAAGGAACCAAAAAAGAAACATTGACAAGTTTCGTCTTATGTATGATTGATTGATAAAAGCAGAAAAAAACAATCTAAGAAAAGGAAAAGAAAAAAACTCTAATCTTATCTAGTTTGAGTTAGTCATTATTAGTTATGATAATGAAGACAGTAAGTTTCATGAATTAGTCAAGATGTTGTAAAAATATGATACTTTAGATTTCAATTCTACGAATGTTGTCCCAGAGAATTTTATGTCATACATTATTTGCCGATTTTGGGACTGGTTGGAAAAAGTGGAGAGGTGGTCAATGTATAACATGATTGTTGTGGTATGAAAAAAAAACTGTGCAGGTCTGGCTTCCGTTGGTCTATCACAACTTTCTAGTTGAAGTCCTGGAGATGGTGCAACACAGTGGCTAGAGATGTTATCAGATATGGCTCAGAATAGAAGTCAATGGGGATCCTGATGGAACTATATTTTAATTCCTAAAAAAGTAGATGTAACTTATCTAACTGAAAGAATTCGTTTTGGTTGTACTTTTACTAATTCATCTGCTTCTCACATTATTATTACTATTTCACCATCATACGCTAATTTCTGTTCGTTATTGTTATCCCTTTTTTTATACACACTTTACGTACTATATCTCTTCATATTCTCATTCGAATATATATCTGGTGCCCCTTTTTACCAATATTCATGTGGTCAAATAAATAAAAATAAATAATATCAACTTAGATGAAGAAAGGAGATTTTTAGAGTAGTTTTTGTTTTTAAAAAAATATTGGAATCGTTCAAGTTTTACTCAGAAACGAGAATCTATGATACGGTTACAGTTAGAAAATGTATGGTAGTTTTCATTGATAACTAAACTAGATCATCATTCTGTTTAAATATGTGTACTTAGGTCTTAAGAAAAAAGTAACGCGATTAGTATATGACTGACTTGATTCAGTTGCCAATCAACTAATTTGAAGGACTGATGTTGTTAAAGAATCTATCAATTGTTTATAATAAACGAAATCGATTTTTTCTTATCGAAATAAGACATTGTTTTATGTAACTTCAATAGTTGAGATCATGAGTCAATTGAAGGTAGACCACCATAGAAAACCTGAAATCAGTGGTTTTCCATGATGGTCTAGCTTCATTTAACTAGTGATCTCAACTATTGAAATTACTATAATATCCACAAAACCCCTACTGATACTGTTTTGTGTAAAAATTGAAATTAATCGATAGAAATTCTAATTCAAAAATACCTTCTTCAATATTATGCAATCACATCTTATCCAGTACAATATTAATACAATTTCAGGATGTTTTATCCACTTCAAGAATATTCATAATCATTACTCGTTCTAATTTTAGTCAACAGTTCGAACTAATAACAATGCTTAAATTATTTCAAATTTGACTGAATGAAGTTATCCACAAAGTTCTATTTTTTCTATCTCCTTCATCGTTGTCAAAGCCTGCCTGTTGATCAATCTATAATGGGATATGGTCATCTTGTAAGAACTGCCTTGATGTTGTCATTCAATTATAAATTCCTCGTAAAATTAGGCTGTAGCTAGCAGTAGAGTATAAACGCATGCATTTTTCATCACATTTAGCGCTCCTGTATTGCTGAGTTAGTATTAAGATAATGAACACTTTGTTTAAATTTCAGTGTGAATATGAACAGTGAATAAAAGTTATATGTAGGTTGGCAGATTCAAAATAGGATGAATTGCATGTCGAATATTTTTCATCCCACACTTGTTATTGCTAACTGCTATCATAGTTATTTTCATTATCATAAGTAAATGTACTATACGTGTATACAGTAAGTCGATATCTCATAGCTCTTCTCGTTCTTCTGTTTTTTCTCTTTACATGTTATCCTTCACTGTTGCCACCTCACAAACATACAAAGTACTTTCGCTCTAGATGTAAACTGTTACAACCTCTAATAATCCAGCATTTCATATTATATACAATATGTCACGTCACTTCAACTGGTAGTCCTACTGAAAATTGATTGACAAAGTTCAGTCAACATTAATCGACCTGATAATAAGCAATTTCATCACTACTCACTGAAAAGTTTCATTTCTCATAATGATATTTATTAAATGGGAAAACTTCCACGATACCTTAATATTTTATTAGAATGGGCGTTGTGGAGATTGTAGTGATTTTAATAGTTGAATTCTTGAGCTAGACCACCACTGAAAACCTGAAAATACTGTACAGCCGTTTCGTCTTAGTATGGGGCTCTTCAGTAGTGTGCATCCACGATCTCTCACCAGAGAGTCGAATGCAGGACAATTGGTCTCACTCGCGAACGCTTAAACGTTAGACCACTGAGCCGGCATCCAACGGTGTTAATATCTAACTTCAATCAACCCACGATATTAGGACGAAACGGCCGTCCTGTGCTTCCAGGTTTTCAATGGTAGTCTAGCTTATATCGATTCATGAATTCAATTAGTAAAAACCTTAATATTTGTTCTTTTTCTGCATAAAGGTTCTAAAGAAATGGTGGAATTTCATAATTTACATTATGAATCGAATTTACTTCAATTATCCACTGAGAATCAAAAAGCACTAGACAACTATTTCATCATAGTATGATACTTCTCATGAATGTCCAACTATCCATTTTGGATGTTCAGAACATGACTTTGGGTTCGATCCCCAGTGAAGTTATACATATATATCTAAGTATTTAAATAAAGTTGAAGTTATATACACCATGATAACAATAATCACCGTGACTAAATTAGTAAACAATAATTAAAATTTTGCTTCGAATTATTATTTTTTTTCAATTAAAATTAATCTTTATATTTGAAAATTCACATTAACATTGTAATGTAAACATTGATGAATGTATACATGAAATTTAATGTTTTGTGTTGATAAGAATTAAATAAACAAAATCGAATGAACTATGTATATATAGATAGATAGTTTCTATCTTAATTAGTTCATGAAATAAATGTACTCTTTGTTCCTTCCTTCTTGTTGGCACCGTTGTTGTTATGCTGATGGTATTCATGTTGATGATAACTTTAATGGAGCAGTGATTTTGACAGTCGTTAATATAGTGATTGTTCAATGTTATAATTAGTGTTGTCTTCTTTTTATCACCACCTCTTCCAGGACTTTATAGTTGTCACTGATTAATGTTTATTATAATTTGTGTGCTTATATGATTGACTCTCTATCACCGACACACACACACTCTGTATGTATGTCGGTTTGTGTGTTTACACTATCATTTAAACTTCACCTGTTTTTCTATTTTCACTATACACCTAAGCCAAGCTTGTTTACAAGATCGACAGTGAATGAAATATTTCATCTCGGTGGTATGAATAATAATAATAATAATAGTAATAATAATGACAATCACTGTATATAAAGCACCTGCCTACATTATAACATTCAAGAATCTTACATATATGTATTTATGTATATATTATACATGTATATAAACATACAGTTTTGCTGTTACCACTAGTACTAATACTACTATCAATACTATTATGACTATTACGATTATTACTATAAACTATTTGTATACAATTTAATTTTGTTATAATTGTACAATGATAAAAGAGTTATATCCGGTTCATTAGCGGATGTCTATACGTTCACATGCATGCATTCACACACACACACACAAGTACACGAACAAGAAAACAAATACATTCGACACAGAGACATTGGTAAAATTGATGAAATATACAGATATATATCTATATACATGAAGAAATTCTACTAATAATGAATGATATATTTGTTTACAATAATTAGCAATATCTTCATTAAAACTAGAATTTGCAAAAACTGATACAAATTAGTTAAATGTTTGATAGAGAGAATTATGGTAATATTTAAATATTGAATGATGATAAGATGTTAAGGTATACTACTACTACTACTACTACTACTACTACTACTACTACTACTACTACTACTACTACTTCACTTGGTATTGCTTTGCTTGTATCTTCCCATTGAGGTTTAAGACTGCAATTGATCAGTTTGTTATTGGCATATATGCATACTGTGTGTATGCCTCGATATTGCCATAATTCACAAGCTTTTATAAGCAAAGATGGATGGCGGCTAGCAGTTTCTTTTTTTGTTGTTGAGTGTTTTGAAAATTTTGAAATCTTAGTATGTATAGAACAAGAGTCTGTTTTACTTGGTCTTACACTTTGTCTTTGTCAATATCAGATGATTAACTTTAATGTAAAAAAAGGAAAAGATTGAAATGTACTGTAGAAAAATTGAAGAACTATTGTTCTTATCAATGTTTACTGAAATTCCAGGTAGCATCAGTTATTCTAGCTAGTTAACGAAGAAGGACAACTCACTTGGTCATTACTATAAAATAAGCCAGACTATGTATTAACTGGAAAGTGTAATTTTGTTGTAAGATGAAAGATCACACTATACCCGTTCAACATTAGTAGACTTGCCATCATCCACATAGCCTTCCTACATTAGTGATTCACAAAACGACTCATATATTTCAGGAGCTTACATTAGTAATAATTGGCAATGGTTCTGTTTCAGTTTTATCGCTAGAAAAGTTATATTGTTTGAAAATCAGTGGATTTTTTACACAACATTTTTATGGACAAACAAGAACACAAAACAAAGTTATTATTATTTGTGGGTAGTATTGATCACAAACTAATTTTATTTGAAAACCAAAGTTAGCTATTTCAACCTAGTATGGGACTCCTCTGGAGTGAACACGCATGATATCTCTACGGATTAAATCCATACTGTTCAAGTATCTCGGTGTACGTTTACCTATTAAAACCAATAAGTAGTTGTGCAATGGTACAGTCTTAAGTTCAGTCAGTTTGCTATAGAGTGAAATGACTATTCGAAGACAACAGTGACGAAAATTTCATTCATGACATGCCTAAATTCCACCAAACACAATTTATCATGAGAAATCGGGAGCATGTTGTAATAATTCATTAACAACGTTACCTTTATAGTTTTAATTAGACGGGGGGCGTACCGATTTGTCCGATTTGTAGGTTGAATTCATTGCAGAACAATTCCATCTAGGATATTATTATTATTATAAAATTTAATTAATGATTCTTCTCCATATCATAGTCATTATACGTGGAAAAATTGTTAATTATCCGTAAATGGGATTTACCTATTTAGACATTCAAACAAGAGATTAATTCAGTGAATGGTTCTGATTTATTGTTAGGATATTTTTTGAAATGAAAGAAAACAATTAAAGTCGATATGTGCCATAACTTGGTAAAAATTTAGTGAGGTTTCTAAATTTGTGACACGATTTTGTAAAGCAAAAACACACCATGATTGATAAGAATTCTGAGATAATTAAAGTGGTTACTTCGCTTAGCTGCCTCATTTTCTGTTGTCAGTCTAGATGATGATATATATCAGTCCTGAAGAAATATTCTGGATTTAAAGAGAAAGAAATACCATTGAAATATGTTGATAATGTTACTCAAGGTGTTTGTAGAACTATAATCTCATCATTTTATTTCCCTAATGGGACTATATCATTTGCCTACTTCTCATCAGTGAGTGAGTTTATAGAAAGTAGATTAGTCTCAGAATACTAATATTCAGATAATGTGATTTGTAGGAAGACATCTATAGAGAAAATAAGTACGGGTAGGTATAGTTAACCGCCCTTAATGGTACTGTTTGTAGATAAGAACACCGATGACTCTTCATCATAAGCAGCAATCATAAATATATTTCACATGGTTTGTGTACTTCTTCGATATGCCTTTCGATGAAAAGCCCTGGCAAAAAACCTTTTGGTCGACAGAGTCCACTGGTGCCTTCAAATCAACAAATATAACTATAGTCAGACATCTGTATGTATGTCTATATTCTAGAACCTGATGAAGAGAGAACATTTGATTAATATGTCCACGTTTAGGTCTAACTTAAAACTGGCTCTGATATTTCCCATGTACCAGATAAGGGTCGGTTGAGTAAAGACACTATATTGGTCAAATTAATTCCCCTGTGGTTATCACAAGAGGATATCTGCCCTTTTTCTTAATTGGAGCGATCAACAATCGAGACTAGTCGCACGGGATTAAGCGTGTTTGCCTAAATCTAGCTGGTATCCCAGACAAATTGACTATTAAGATTAATCTACCAACTTTAAAGGTTTTCAGAGTTAACGCATCAAATCATATTGTCCTCCCTCCCATCAAGTTACACACAGCCTTCTAAACATTAATAAGAGTTGAAAGGAATATTTAGGTTTTCTGCTGCTTGTTTAGAAATAACGGGCAACTGATGATGAGTTAAATTGTTTCCTAAAAGATTCTGTCCAACAATCTAATCTTCTGAATTAAAAATGGATCACAGTTCAGTCTTTTGTTGCTCTAACAGCTAACATTTTGTTTAAAGTTCTTGATATTTGCTTAGTGCTACTTATCAGCACTTCATCTTACATATTTTTAAATTTGTTTTCCACACGTGCTTACGATATTTAAGCAAATGCTTTGACTCTATGCTTGAATAGTTATTGCTCTCCTTGATCCTTCGAACGTTCCAGAATGAGCTCCTGTGGATCAATCAGTTCACTGGAGATTCCTAAATCCACTAATTTTGCACAACATTTTGGTTTACGTTGCTAACAGACGTTATTGATACAGTTGTAGTTATTTGAAAATCAACTCAAGCTTCGTCGTGGTAAGATTTTAGTTTATGATCTGTTAAGCATCTAACTGTAACGAACCTCTTCGACAAATCCAGAAGGTGCGAAACTTTTCCAATAATTTTCGAGGGTGGTGTAGTCTATTTAGTTCATTCGTTATATTGGTCATTAAACTAGACAGTATCTCTTTTTACATCTAGAGCATAACAAAAAGAGATAACTATTGATAACTTTAATCTGAATTAGGATGTCTAGGAACCTTTCTTTCTTAAGGAGGTTAGAAAGCTCATTGTAAAACCTACCTTTTAATCGACCCTAGCTGCCCTCAATGGTAGACGTATGCGGAAAAATAAGAGGCGACGGTTTTCTTGTTCGCCTTACTGAGTCCTTCACCATATCGTTTACTTGAAATGATCATAGGCGATCGTCTACAGGAATCCTTTCAAGTGCTTGCTCTACGTTTAGAAATAACCAATTACCTACGCCAGCAAGTCAGAGATCTTTGTTTCCTGACTTAGGATAGGGTTCAAATAATAAAACCTCCGACGTGAATTCATCAATTCTGTTTAAATAAATCTGAAATGACATTTCATGAAATCATATTGTTAACACAGGTGACACACGTGGAAATAGTTGATATAAGAGGACAGGGATTGAGAATAAAAACAGAAGATATATTTAGAAATAAAGCAAAAATATGGAATATACGAATGATGAGTCCGAGTTCTGTCAGAGGTATGTTTAAATTTGTGACATTTTGGTTGTTTACAAATTGGAAAGATATTACTTAGTACGGTTCATGAAAGGAAAATTCTTTTAGTAGTATTTTCAGTGTCTTGAGAGTGTTACCACAACTGCTTCAGACCGGTCAAATACTGCTTTTTATGAACAGCTTTTGACATGTTGACTGTACATTTTAGGCCTCATAGCAAGGGACAATAAGTGCAGTGTGGTCTTTTTATAGTTGACTATTTTTAATTTACACATTTGTTTAGAAAGAAACATAAATGCGGATACTGGTTGCCTGAGGAAAACAACGTACTGTTGTTACGTCTCAGTACAGTTTGTGGCGCCCACAAATGCCATGGTACGGCCGAGGGTGGGGATAATCGACTCTCCCTCTCGAAATGTTCTCACATGGCCACGTGTATACAGCCACTACTAGGGAAGCCCTACTCACTGCCTTCTCGCACCAAGGGTGTTGTTTACGAAAATCGAATGTCTGGCGCTTTAACCGGTTTGGTGGATATGGAAGATCCACCTAGGGTAGTTGGAAAAACATGAATCCAAATCAGTGGTGCACATGGGCTCCAGTATCCTAAGGGAACAAGTGGAGTATGAACCAGTTTTTGGTCACCGGCTACCATGTGACTGTCTTGTAGGTCAAATGCTCCGAGTGTGGTCCCTAAGAATTGTCAGTTCTACACATTTTTCTGAAGATTATCATCGTTCTTGTAACAAATACTTCGTCCATTTTAATTTATTTTTGTAATCATTGTGTCGAATCTTCCCGTTAATGTTCAAGACTGCAATTGATGTGTGAATCCTGCACGAACTGACTCAATATTGTCAGTAATTACTAAACCGAACAAAACGCGCATCCTGGGTCTCGCTGATAGCTACCGTTCATCTCTGTTTATAATGCTTGTGAGTTACTAGAAATATCGAGACTGTTCAATTGCAGTCCTAAACGTCAATAGGAAAATTCAAACGGTCAATGCAAAAATGAATTAATATTCTCCCAACCGCATGAACTAGTGGCTAATTGGATAACATAGACATTTGAAGCATATGGTACTGGGTACGAATACTGGAGTGAACATGAGCTCTGAAATGATGGTACATCCAGCTGACAGGTCTAAATCTGGGATTGTATGCCCGTCCTGAATTCCATAGCTAGTCACCATTCATCTCTGCCTAACATACTTCACCTATATATGTCGATACGTTCATCGTTTTTGCTTAACGATAATACTTTTAGTAATCCAATTGACAAATTCACAGTTTTTTCTGATTACTTTTCATTATCATTATCATCATCATCACCACCATTTAACAGGATTAAACTTCACTATAGAATCATACTGAATGTAAAATATCATAATTTTATCGATTTTCTTTCTATACTACTATGATTATGAAATTAACCATATTCTATCCATACATTCTAATATTGTGTCACATTAATAAGATAACAACATAAGATTTTCATTTCATTAGAAATGTAAAATTTTCTCACTTTCTCCCTTCTTTTTTAAATACAATTCAATGATTGGTTAAAAAAAAGAAGTATGAAATAACATTTCCTCTCATTAATCTATTAACAATAAAAACCCCTTCGTAAGTAAAAATTAATGATAAAGCTTCTTTTTGATTTGGTAACTAATATTAATGGTAATAAATTGAAATGAAATATTAAGTGTGTATGTATGTGTTGTATATGAGATGATATGATCCTAGGGTATTCAAATTAGTTCCATTATGTATATTTCCTTGATTTGAAATATATATACACACACACACGCACATACATGCATGCTATACACAGAAGCACACATGAATAGTAAATAGATGAATACACATATATAATTCAGACTCGTTATCTAAGAGACAAACAGACGATCATAAATTGGATAAAATATATATTGCCTGTACAATCCAGTTCATATATATTTATAAAAAGTTGTTATTTGTTGTTAGCACATTTTAAGCACAATTATCTTAAAAATCAGAAAAACCAATCCAACTTGAGAATTTTAAAACTATATTATATTCAATCCTACTAACCGCCCCCATAAGCAAATTCAAATATACATATATGGATAGATAGATAGATAGATAGATAGATACACAAACCAAAATAATAACTAACGCACAAAAGTAACATAGATGTTTATAGGCAACAAATAATCATAATAATCATTCCATTTATTTCTTAAGATCAAATGGTGTATGTATGTTAGTATGTTGTGTGTGTGTGTGTAATTGTTTGTGTATTTATCTATCAATAAAACTGCTTTAGATAGAAATTTTCGTTTCATTAAAAGCTAACCAACCAGACATTGTATTCATTTATTCATTGTAATATATGTATATATATAAACATTTCTGATCAAAAGAGTTCTGGTTTCAATCATACCACATTTGAATTAACATTCAATAAAATCTCTTCTACATCTTGTTTATTAATGTATTAATTCTGTGTGTGTGGATCTCAACAGAACAAACATTATTATCATAATCATTATTACGTATAATAATCTTGTTGATACTATAAGTAATTGACTTATTACACTATTACACTTGTTTTAATGACTGATAAAAGACGTGATTGTATCATGGAGACAATAACTTGTGGACATGATTACACAACAACTTCAATACATCATCATGGAACAAATATCAAGTGAGTTAGTGTATTTTATGTATTTTTTAAAAAGTAATTGTCATTTTTTTCTTTTAAAACATATAACTGTTAAGTTCGGTTGAATAGTGTAGTTCTTATGATGAAAAGGCTGTTGAAGCTATAGTAAGAGAATTTGAGTGACTGAAATTGTGATTGTACATAGTTGAAGAATGTCAAACTACCCAAGAATAATGGTTTTTGGTTTATTATACTACTCCAGTTGGTGACAGTCTATAATGCAAAAAAACAGCTCATAAATCATTCATATAGTTAAATTGAACATAGTAGGTACATCGAAAAAGCCAATTTCATGTTATTTGGGACTCGTGAAATGGATATAATTGTATCCTAGTATATAGTTGTTCACAATACATGATGTCCAACATTGTCATTACTTGTTGAACTGAATTATCTAGGTTGGTGTAAACTAGACGATCTGGATTAGACTATTTATCGTAATCAATTGCTAGAGATGTTAGATGAGTTGGGTCACAATCGATTACAACAGCCCAAATACAATCATACCTTTGTCTTTCCTTAGACTTTAATTTTTAAAATCATTTTAGACGTTTTATTCCATGAATTCCTCTTTCAACTTATTATCATGTTTGATACTATGCCTGTTATTACTTTTATCACTCTGGTATTTGTCTCCATAATTTCATAATGCCATTATGATGTCATGTGAAAATAATAACCATGGTACAAATATATAATAGATACTACATTCTCCCACAACTCATTAACTATAGAACGTTTTTACATTATTTCTTGTACAATACAGTTTTATGTAAATGATTCCAAACTATGGACTTTGATAATAATAATAATAATAATAATATTAACTGTGTTCACATTTCCTCACGGAATTAGTACTTTTACAAAAACAAAATTTTCATATATATACGATTGTACAGCTTGATAATAAATTCGTTGAAAAGAGATCCCTTCGCTGAAATTCGTGTTTTAATAATTAGAATCACTACCTAGTATAATTGATAATATAAATCTAATTGCTAACCACTATCCATCATTGCTTACAAATACCTTGTGAATTAAGGTAATATCGAGGCATACGCACAGTATGCACATACGCCATTAACAGACTGATCAATTGCAGTCTTAAACCTCAATGGGAAGATACAAGCCAAACAATACCAAGTGAATACTAATTGATCATGGTTGTAAACCTTAGCTACTATTTCAAATATTGAACCTATGAATACTGAATAAATATGTTATATATTCTTTGAAGAAAAAAACAAAGTTCATTAAGCTAATTTGATTTCAATTAAGGTTCTATAGT
Source organism: Schistosoma haematobium (assembly GCF_000699445.3). NCBI lineage: Eukaryota > Metazoa > Platyhelminthes > Trematoda > Strigeidida > Schistosomatidae > Schistosoma > Schistosoma haematobium. The sequence goes on from NC_067201.1 coordinate 9,735,314, forward strand.
TTAAAATCATTTTATATAATTGATTTGAATAATATATTATTTTTCAATTGGGATCAATCAGAATACCTCAGTTATTCATAAGTTGAACCTTATAATTATGAGAAACTGTAAAAATATAAACATCATTATTATTTTATCATTATTACTATTAGTGGCTTTATTCAATATTCTATTTTTGGTACAATATAGCAAATCGACCTTTGCGATAAATATTGAGTGGTCGCCAGTTAAATGTTAGCTGTTCAGGAATAGACATCTGATTAATGTGTATGCCTTTTCGATGTCAACTGTCAGCAACCACGATGTCTCTGATTGGGCTCTTTTGTAACTTGTACAGCGAAAGGTCGTAAACTTTTCACACCTGAATAGGTTATGCGATTAATAGGCATAATGATCTGTTAAAACAAACAAGAAAACAGATAACATGATGTAATATCTAAATGGCAGAAACAGGTAGCTCAGATATTCAAGCAGGCCGCCTTGTATAGTACACTGTTAGATTTGTCAACTGTCTGAGATAGCTAATACCATACTGGAAACGTCCGTCTAATAATAACGTGTATATAATTTGTAGTACAAACTCTAAATACCTAGAAGTATACGATGCCTCATATAATCAAGAAATCTACAAGTATTTTTTAAAAAAATTTATAACTAGTGCATTACAAAGAGATAGCAAAAATTGACTGATGAAACTGAACTCGTTCGACTTATATCCAACAATCATTTAAATGGGAGTACATCGCACCCTCCCCCTAAAAAATCCTATTAGCACCTGAACTAAAATTCTATATCAATGACAATTAGTCTCAGCTTTGTTCACTTTTCCGTAGTTCTGAGGTAGAACGAAATAAAAGTTAGAACATAAGGCCTATTAGTTGAATGTAAAACTTTTTAGCAATTTAATAGTTACTGCCTTATTAAATTTCAATAATATTTTTTAATGTCCCCTATTGGCAATATTGTATCCTTCGATAAATGATTAGAGTTTAGTTGAATATAAGTTTGAGTTAAACTAATATTGAACATATTCATAGTAAACCATTATGAATATAATTTTGATTTTGATTATTACCCTGAAGAAGTCCAGACAAGTTAGCTGGACGAAACGTTGGAATGAGTTAAATTTCAATCGTTGAGAATATTTCAAATATAATTTTCACATACAATGAATATATTCAGTAGCCTAAATAAATCAAAAGAGAAAGAAATGACTGAAATAAACTTTAAAGGGAAAATGTTGAACATATTGATCATGATTATTCTCCAAGAAACAAAAAAACTACACACACACACACACTCTCTCTCTCACACACGCTCACTGATAATTAAATATTTACTCATTTCTTTTACCAAAACTACTCATACTAATATACATTAGATTTAACAGATCAGCATGTTATAACAAGTTTAATTGTTTACTTCAGAATTTATATGGAAAAAAGTTTTTTTTCACCAAGATTTTTTATTCTAATGACTATACATTGATTCATTGATTAAAAGATTGAATAGATGGTACTGGGAATTATACCAACAACAACCAAACCACTGTGATACATGAAGAAATTATAAAATTCCTGTTTATGTATTCATTCAATTAGTCAATAGAATGATGATTTCTCTTGTTCTCACTTGTGCATAAGACAGAGTGATCTTTTATATTTAACTGACTCATGATCTTAACTATTGAAATTACTACAATCTCCACAAAAACCCATCTGATATTAATCAAAAATATGCTCACTAGTGACTGGCTTCACGAGGTATATCCTGGAGTTCTAGTGAGAAGTAGTGACCAGTGGAGTTCAACCAGGTCTGTTGTGAGATAGTAACTCACTGAAGACAATGGTGAATGTGTCGCTCAATTTCGTGGATTAGTTGAAGTTAGACATTAACACCGTTGGATAACGGCCATCTCAGTGGTCTAGTGGTTAAGTGCCCGGGCGCGAAACCAGTAGGTCCTGGGTTCGAATCTCGCAGGGGGCGAGGTCGTGGATGCGCACTGCTGAGGAGTCCCACAATAGGATGAAACGGCCGTCCAGTGCTTCCAGGTTTTCCGTGGTGATCTAGCTTCAACTGACTCATGATCTTAACCATTGAAATTACAAAATTAAGTATTGTTTTTTTTATATCCCTTATTCATTACTAAAAATACATGGAATATGTTATTGGCATTTTTATTAGCAAAAATAACTTGCCTCATAATGAAAAAATATTAAGTCAGTTTTATTCTATCGGTACAATCAGTGATTTATTATTTAAACAAATATTGGCACAAGGAGGCATCAAATAGATATGCGCCACATAGATCATCCGATTTGTGTGAGGGCTGGGATACTGTTCGAGTGTTTAAACCGAAGCAGGTGAATTTCTTAGGAGGCCATACCACGAGCCTTCGGTCTAAAGGTCCATCTACAATGTAGTGGAGCGACGTCAGGAGATGTAGTCACATGGTAGCAGGTGACCAATGATAGGTTCATACGCCATTTGTTCCTTCAGGATCATGGATCTCATGTGCACCATTGGCTTGAAATCAGGGCTTTCCAACTCCCTTAGGTGGACTCTCCATGTCCATCAAGTTAGTTAAAGTGCCGGACATTCAGTTTTCGTCCTCTCAATTTCGTAAACAACATCACTGGTGCGCGAGGGCATTGAGTAGGACTTCCCTGTTAGTGGTTTTATGCACGTGACTATGTGAGAGCATTTGGTGGGGGAGAGCGGACTTTATCCACTCTCGGCTGTATATGGGGGCTATCAGTGACTTAATAAAAGCGGTATTCACATGGACGTGATCATAGTTATTATACAACCATCGAAACCTAAACTATACTGAATGGTTTATTTACTTCAAGTCGCTGTTTGTTATACCAATGAATATAAATGAAAGACTGAAAAATAGTAGAAACGAATGTTTCTTATCATTAATGGTTACTTTTTTGTGAAATAGTTTACATACGATTTGTAACTTGATTAGTCCATGAGTAGATCAAAAAATATTTATGGATTTTTTCGGTTTTTCAAACGTTGTTCAATTGAATGGTTAGTATGTGATGAGCGTTACTTAGGAATGAATCTATTCATTATATAGAAATTGAAATTAGTACATGTTTATCTATTGCTACAGGTAATCAGTCTAACCGTTCAATGAGTTGATTTTTGCCAGGAGATTTGCTTTCAAGTTCAAAATACGTAGATATATTCCTATTTAATGGGGATGCTTACTCAGTGCTGAGTATTTCGATCGTTTTGCGCGACAATTCTAGAGTGTTTGAATTGTGCATCTTCCTGTTAATGTATATCCCACCACTCTTAGTACCTTTGTTTGCAAAGAAATCATGACATGAATTCAGAAAGCTCAGTTAGCTTTTCCACCTAACGTCACTTGCAGCGTGACATATCCGTCTTTAAAAAAAAGGCGTTTATATGATTCAACAGTTCTCCCTGCATTACTTTATCGTTGTCTTTGAGAGAAGAAAGGCATGTGATGGTAATAGATCTTTGATTAAAAGTGTCTTCGGAGCATCTATTGAAGATAAAGCAGTGGATCAAAGATGGGGTCTCAGTTTTATAAATTATTAAATGTTAGTCTCTGTTGTGTACACAGATTCAGGCTACCCGGTTACGATCAAGGAAATATTTGGGATTTAACGGTTGCGGACTTTAAGTGACATAACTCATAAATAGTTACATATGGCCCTGATTCATTCTCTCTAAAATCTCCCTTCGAATTAGATTTCATTATTCCCTCATACATATTTTACAAACTGTCTTAAAGGATATTACTAATGTTTATTCTTATTGCTATCGCTACTAACTCATTTCAATCTTTTTTGTTATTCACCATGTCAACTTCATCTTGTATTATTTTGGTATGACAACATACACCCATATCAGCCTCTACCTCGATGATTTTTGACTGATATATGTAACACGACACTAAATCGTTAAACCTGGTAATCATTTAATGATCAATCAGAGAAAAAATAACTAATCTATCATTCTACAAACAGTGAAATTCAGCTAGTAGATAAATGATAGTCAACAAATACTATGAAATTGTCTTGTTTCAACATTCATTTATATAATCACATCCATACAGATGTAACCAGTAGACTCCACTAGATTTCACGTTGAGAGTATGATTTAAAGAAAAGTAAATAAATAATGCTTTTAGTAAGAACTCTCTAGATATCGATCCCATAAAAAGATATATCTAGATTTGTATATATAGATATTAACTAACCAAAACTCTCTGTTAGCTAATCTCATTAATATTCGACTTTTGTTTTTATCTTAGTTAATTTATTCAGTAGGTCAGATATATTATCGATACATTTTTTACTTCTGCAAAAGTTTTTTTAAGCGACTTATTTCTTTTAGCATAAGTATCATACATTTTATACATCTGATGAATTGACTGTAAATATGATAAATTTGTCGATAAACAAGGGTTTCAATATTGACAAATTAGTATAATTTATCAATTAACATATTAGCATTGGTACAAAATTACGGATTAATATTCTCTGAGATGTAGGTGCATCCAGCTGACGAGTTCCATATAAGACGAAACGCGCGTTCTGGATTCCATTCTTTGCCACTAACCATATTTGCTTATAATGCTTGTGAATTAAAGTAATATCGAGGCAATATGCACAGTATGTAATCATCCTAATAAGAGACTGATCAACTACAGTCCTAAATAACAATGGAAAGATTCAACTAAACAATACCAAGTGAATTTAATATCCATATTGGTTGCTAGAAATTCCTAAATTCTTAGTTGATTATGATGATAATGAGAAATCAAATGTAACTCATTTTGTTAGATGTAGTTGAATTTGTGTCACACTGGTTTATTTGTAAGAACCAAAGTTACTGTCCCAGTGGCTTCGAACCAACGATGTACTTGTAAAAAGTTAATTGCTTTTAATCAGTAAGCTATTACTATATCAATACGCAACATCTCAGTATATGTTTCTGCAGAAATATATATATCATTGGAATCTATTCTTCATTTATTCAATACATTTCCAATTGATGGTAATATTCGTCACAAATTTATCTTAGGGTAGCGTTTGAGGTCAAGGTCTACTAGATATCCGTTTCGTCCGAAGTAAAGGACTCTTCAGCAACGCTCGCTAGTTAGTCGTGACTGATCTAATTTAGATCTGTTATAAATGAAACAGTAGTTAGCAATTATATTAAAACATCTTAGATCTGTATCGTAAATGAACTGAGTTTAAAAATATTCACTGTTGGTTGTCAAAGCAGTAGACTAATGGTTAACCTCATACTGTGAGATTTAACAAGCCTGAAACTAGTCATTGGTCAAGTAATGAATGAACATCACTAAGGTGTCTCATAATTGAACGAAAAAGTTGCCGAATGCCTCTTTTCAATACCATGTGTGATCAAAATTTTTGTTAAATAAAAGTGATCTCTATAAATAACCCTTACAATCATCCTTTTCAGTGTGTTTCTAACACAATAATCGTTGTGTTTTTTTATGTAAAGAAAGATCTGTTGAGTCATATTATTTCACACAATACTTATCATATTAATAACGTACTAGCGGAAGTGTTGACATTAGACTACTAATCCATAATTTTGAATGGATGTATTACTTGAATGCTTGAACAAGGGTGTAAACGAATGTTTCATAATCTAATAGGAGGAAATGATTGATGGTAGTAATTACCTATAAACAATATGAAGATATCTATCTACTTGACATTAATGATTATTTCACACTAAAGGTAAGGTTTTCACATAAAATAACAAATTATGACAAGTAAACTGTTGTATGAACATATTAGATTTGTGTCTCCTAACCGTAAACTACTAATCTTTAGTGAAATATCAATGTTAAATGAAAAGTAAAGAAAAAAATTGGAAACTCATGTTATGAATCATTTTTGTATTGGTTGTTTGAATATTCCCAGTGATGTTTAGGACTACAATTGATCAATCACTTATTGACATATGTGCATCCTGTGCGGGTTGCCTCGATATTAGCCTAAACCACAAGCATTCTAAACAGAGATGGGTGGTGGATAGCAGTGGAATTCAGGACGCGATTTTCGCCATATTTCGAATTCGTTAGCTGGATATACTTGCATCCCAGAGTTGATGTACCTTCTGCGACTCGAACATATTACCCTTCGTTCTGAATGTTATCGTATTATCTACTTAGCTACTGAATTCCATAGTGGACATCGACTTTGGGATGAAGGTACATCCAGCTGACGAGTCCCAAATAGGACGAAACGTACGTCCTGGATTTCACTGCTAGACACCATCCATCTCTGCTTATAACTTATGAATAATAAGAAATAATAATTTGAATCATCCCACTCTTGATATTCAAGATTTTGTAATCAATCATTGTTGTCATACATGCACCCTATGTAGATTGACGAGATATTACAAATTTTAACATATTTGTAATGCTATTATCAGTGGGACTTCAACAAGAATGTTTCCTATTGAATCATCTCATTACTTCAGTTTAAGGAGTGTGCAACTTTTCAACAGTGTACATTCCTGACCTTACCAGAGATCAGACCAAAAACGTTGAGATATCCCATTCTTTAAATCACTGAGCAAGGTATCCAGTATTCGTGTTTATTCGTTAAACATTAGAATTTGATTGGTTGATTATTAGATTTTACTATAATAATGTAGGATTAGTTCAACAACTAAATAATTGGTTAAGCCATGAATCAACTATCCAGTACAAAAATTTTTAACGAATACCAGATACATTTTATAATATTGTACTTCACCTATGTATTACATTACTGAACTTATTTACAGACAAACGTTGAAACTAGTAAAACTGGAAAATTGACACATCTCATTATTGTTGAATGTCCATATATACGTAAGTTAAAATAACAAACAAAAAATGGCTTCATCATAAAACTTGTCACATTTGACTTCGATAATATATACATTTATGATCTTGTGATTAAAGACACAGAGAGAGAAAGAGAAACGAAACAGTTACTGTTTTTATGTTTCTTAATTGTGCTTTGTTGTGTTGCATATTTTCAAGTTGAATTGACCTTATTATTTACTAATAATAATACACCTATTCAGTAAATAATTATGTAGAAAGTAGTATAGCTTATACTAATTCATGATGAAGACTAACTTCAAAATCCTTAATACATCCTAGGATGTATTTTTGGTGAATTAAGGTTCGAAATGTTATCACTGAGCCATTCAAATTGAATGTTCTAGTTCTCTCAAGATTGGAGATAAACCTTGATGACGAATCATACTTACCATGAAAACTAGATTGAGCTAGGTGATTTCCTATCGATTACTTCCAAACAACCAAACATGTAAACTTAATCCAGATATACTATTCAATCATTTAAACCAATAATCAGATTGTAACTCTTTCGATTATCACTGAACCACTGGATTAGTGGATGTACTCACTGTATTGATAAAGATAGGCAATTTATTAACAGATTACCATAATTATCATTTTTATCTTAAAACAGAAAATGATTCATTTACTAAGGAAGATTTATCACACACACACTTTCATTCATGAAAACATGATATAAAAAATATTCACATGTATTACATCATCATATAAATAATCAACTCTGAAATATCGATAAAATAACTTTCTGGTTGTTTTGCTTTTTTATGTTGTCTCCAGAAACGAGTTCAGATCCATGCATATATATATATACCCTCGAACTCACACAAACACGCTTTTCTGTTTCCATTGTACATTTTCATGATTACACACGTGTTCTTATTGTTTTATCTTTTTTCCATTGCACATAAACACCCCTTACCCCCGAAAAAAAAACACGATCTTGATCTCTTCCTTCTGATTTTTCCCCACCTTTTCTTTTATGATCATTTGTTCATTTTGTTATGTGATCTTTTTAAATAGTTCTTCTCATATTCAATTTAGACATCATTAGGGTAGATAAATTTTTCTTCTAAAAAAAGGCTCTTTTAATGATTTTTAGGTATAATGTGCACTTCTGTACATGCGTATATTTGTATGTATGTATTTGGGTGTATTTTGGTTTAAACAAGATTCTATTGTGTGCGAATTGATATCTTCAATTAGTAAAACAGTACATTTTTATATGTGTATGAGTAATACATTGATCAGTTCTTAATTGGATAGTATCTATTTAAATATATTATGATTGTAACTTTGATCTGAGATGTAAGCTTTCAACAGGACCGTTAATTTTTTTTTCTAACAGTGGGGTGGGGTTGCCGACCCTTATGTCCAACTCTCCTACTTTACCGACAGTAACTCTAGAACAGCTACAAGTAGAGTTATTAGCGACGTAGACATTAAAAATCAATGTGGCTGGGCCATGTGTTGCGTATGCCTGAACACCGATCACCACGACGCTCAGTACTGACTAGTGTTGAGGATGGTTAGTAGAAAGTTAGGGGCGGCCAAACCAAAACGTGACATCAGTGCTTGAATTCACTAATTTCTAGTCTGAGCCATGTTGGTAGATGTAGACTACTTGGTTGGGGTCCACGTGACTGTCGTAACCAATGGTTGGAGACTGTGTGACATGGCTCAGAATCGATAACAGTGGGGTCGGTATACACATTCGCTGTCTTCCCTTAAACCATGAGATTAAAATTACTCTATACCTTTCTAATTCTTTCTTCCTATACTATGCAATCTTTCTTTTACATATTACCACCATTGAACTAACTACTTCTATGAATCCGGTGTTCATCTTGTTGTGCTAATGAGGTATAGCAACTTGGACCGATACATATATGTGCTTAGTCGTACATATTGATATTAGTTATATTCCAACCTAGGAAGTTTACATCTATGCACACATCTTTGTTCAACAAACAATTATATCATGAATTAATGACATAATAAAACAATGAATTTATCAAATCTAATTTGAGTGATATTATTGTTAAAAGGATTATAATATTAAATATCTTATATCTAGATTAAGCATATGCATTTTATTGAAATACTGAATCTGCTGAATTATTTCAGATATTCACACTCACTTAGTTGTTTACTATTCACACTACTACTACTAGTAGTAGTAGTAGTAGTGGTAGTAGTAGTAGTACTATTACCACCACCACGACCATCACTACTACTACTATTATTACTATATATTGTTCCTCTCTTTCTGAACTGATTATCAAGTGAAATTTTTCGAAAAAACATCAAAAAAATTCATATACATGAAATTAGAATATATCAAACAATCTTAATCCAGTTAATTCAGTTTACCACAGCAAAACATGTTACTTTGCCCTTCAGTAGAATAGAATTTAAAACACTTTTTTTCTGTGATTGATCAAAAATATCTCTCATTATCAGTTATTATACCAGAAAAAAAATATTTTTTTGGTTAAGTCCCAAATGTTTGTTGCTTAACAATTATTGACATAACACCATTGAAACATTGAACTGTGCAATTAGTTTACATTTTTTTTTAAAAAATCATGCTTTTTTCATCGACCCCCCATTAAATCAGCTATTTTTTTTAAAACAAAAAGTATATATTTTGGAAACATTTCTCATAGTGTTACACAATTGTTTCATTGAATTTTGTATGAAACAATTCTTCTGTAGCGTTTCTATAATTACAGTCCTTATTTCATAGAGAAAAATATAAAACGCGTTCATTAAAATTGAATATAACTGATATGTTTTCTTTGTAAAAATGTTTAAAATAGTTGATTTTACAGTTATTTCTAAAAAAAATTTTTTTTAAAAATATCTTAACAGTAAGGCATAACTTCATGTGCATTACCAAAATGTATGTGTCTGTTCGTGTGTGTGTGTGTGTGTGAGAGAGAGGGAGTGTGTGCAGGAGAGAGAGAGAGAGAGGGAGAGAGAGAGAAAGAGATAAAGGGGAAGGAGACAATTTTATAAAAATAAATTTTATGCAGTTCATAGTCCATAAGATATTATTAGTAATATTATTGTTACTATGATTCAAAATCTTTTACTCGCAGTTTCTGTGTCTTTCTCTCTATCTTTACAGGTATAACTGTGTGTGTATGTTTAAGTCGATGAACACATTTTGTTCGCTTTTGTGATACATAATAAGAGAGATATCATTAGAAAACAATTCATATATCGATTTACAATGAATATAAAGTTATAATACACTTATTACAACAGTTCTCTTTAATTAGAATCAGGGATATGTAGTTTCTCACTGGAACAGTTTTTGAATACTTCTAAAATTCAAACATAATATAAACACAATAATAAATTATTTTACATACACACACACACATACACCCTTTGATTTGAATGATTTTATCGAAATCAATAATGTAATTCAAGTGTTTTCTCTTAACTAAAAGTCAACAATGTAGTTGCGAATATTTGTGTTCAAAGTCGTCATATCAACTAGCAAATAATAGAAATACGAATCGCTTATTTCTAGTTAAATAGTTTACAAAATATAACCTAACACTGACCCTAATAATCCAAGATGAGAATTTCTATATAAAGATGACTTCCTAGTTGATATAAGTTAATCTATGACATAACCTGTGTTAGATATCTAATATTCCCAATATGATTCTAGTTATTTATTCGTATTGTTGTTTTTGTAAATAGAAACTATATTTCTTTATTGTAATTGAAATACCAATATAAGACAATTCATATCTTCTTTTCATATCGGTTCATTGGAACTTTATCTATCAGTTGGTTACAATTTTATACAGTTTCTCCTCGTTAGTTGTTATATCATATTTAATCTTTCTGTTGTGTGATATACATTTTAATGACTAAAATAAAACTATTTCAAAAGCATTGTAAACATTATTGTCGCCATCGGTTTCGTTTCCATCACAAATTTAATGTTCAGGAAAAAAAATGGGTAGCACAATTTTTGAAATTGTCATCTTGTTGTGGACATTCATGGGTATATAAGTAAATTTTTACTAGTATTATTGACATTTGTATACCCTCAATCACTCACTCACTCACTTACTCTCAAACACATATATATATATATATATACATGTAAATATTTAGTGTTTGTGTGCGTGTGTGTGTACACAAATGATGATAATGCATATAACATTGAAATTTGTTAATATAAACTAAGTTAGTTCAATTATTAACGAGAAAATCTTTTTTTTGTTGTTGTTTAAAAATGAACATAAATAAATTTATGTTCATTTTCTCATCATACTTCTATGAATGTCATCTAATTTCACTGAAATACATGTATACAGTTACAAAAATATACAGTACAATGTAGTACAATACAGTACAGTACAGTATAGTGCAGTACAGTACATTTTATAATAAATTAAAATTTCTGATTACATAAGTAATAATTATGAAGTATATTATTGTAAATTACATTTTCAATGTACACACACCTTTCGAGGACAAAGAAAAGATTATGAATTATCTGAGTATACTAAACTTGTTTACATATATATGAATATATCTACATAGAGAGAATAAGAGAGAGAGAGAGAGAAAGAGGGGGGAGAGTAAATAAAAGTCAAATGAAATCATATTTAAATATCCTGTATTGTTGATAACTATAATTATTAACTGTTTATTGAAAATTGACAGTTTTAATGGATATAAAACTAAGTAACAGTATTGTACATGAACTAACGTTATAAAACTGAGTATTTTTTGTTTTACAAAATTTATATTTAACTGAGTAATTCTGGTAAATTTTAATAATTTATCCATGAATTGTATAAATATATGAATAGGTTCATGTTTATTAGTTACTGTGCGTGTGCGTGTATGCGCCTCTTTTTTTTTTGTGTGTGTGTGTTTGTGAAGACGAAACACATGAACTTGTGTACTGTATATACATAGATAATTTAGTTCCTTTTATAATAGTAAAGTTGTCAATTAGATAGATATATATATATATATCAATCAAATAGTTTTTCATTAGGTCAAGATGAAGCAATTCTGAATGACAGTAACAATAAATAAATAAATAAAACAAATTTTATATTTAAAATAATGAAAAGTGGATTACATTTAACAATTTAACATTCCATAGAATTGGTTTATATAAGGAAATGATAAAATGCTCAATTTCCCAATATTCTTGTGCTTCTTAATACATCACTTTAGCATAAACAAATAGCTTTGAATAAATATGACCGAACCAAGTCAGTGGTATTTTATATTTATTTATTTATTTATTTTAACGCATAAATATTGGTACAAAGAGGCACCGAATACAAATGCACCACAAAAGTGACTTGATTTTTGTGTGGGCTGTCATATTGCCCAGGTGCCTAGACTGAAGTAGCTGGTTCTCTTAGGGTCCTACACCCGGAGCCTTCGACCTAAAGATCTGATCCAAAAGACAGTGGAGATGTAGGCACATGGTGGCCGATGATCAACAATTGGTTCATACACAATTTGTTTGCTCAGGATCCTGAACCCCATGTTCACCATTGGTTGGAAACCTGGTTTTTCAACTACACTAGTTGGATCCTCCATATGCACCAACCCGGTTAAATTGTCGGACATTCAGTTTTCATCCTTGATCTCGTTAACAATACCCCTGCCACAAGAACGCAGTGAGTAGAACTTTCCTGTTTGTGGTTGTATACGGGTGGCCATGTTCTGTTGTTATGGAATTTGATTTTGTTAGTGTTTATATTTGTGTTTGAGCACAATAACACTTAAAAATCCTGGTTAATATTCGGTCTCTGTGACAGGAGACGTGTGCTGAATCTTGAATTTCAAAATTATTTTGTCTCGTCTTTTTGAATTGTATTCTATATTTTATAGTTTGCATCATGAATCGAACTCCAGTTAAACACCCATTAAAAACCAGGAGGAACTGAATATCTTTCCCATCCTAGTGTAGAACTCCTCAGTAGTGTTCACTCATGAACCGAAGGACTTCAGGTTTCCTAGCGGGCTCTTAGTCCTTAGATCTTTAATTTTAATTGTTTGATTTATTGTATCAATATTATTGTTGTTACAGTTGTTATTTGGGTGCCTTGGATTTTCATCTTTTGAAAAGCGTGATAAACTTTAATTGTTGCAAAATTATTCGACATTCTACAATGTTTATTACTAACTGGCTTGACAGACATTTTAACTACAATAGTGTTATCACTCCATATTTGCTTATATCTCTTTGAAAGAGTAAAAAGGAAGGGGGTAGTTGAAAAAGTACTTTAATAGGCTAACTAAGTCCACTAGTTCACATGTGACAGAGCGGCACTATAATATTTATCTTGTCATATTTCTCTAAGTAGAGGTTTTTAAAAATGTTTATTACCAAAAGTATTACGGTTACTTTGTTTTTCTTTTCTTTCAGTTTGGAAAATAATCCTATGCAAGTAAGTTACATGATAAACATTTACTTTGTGTCGATATATTAGTATGTGATGGCTTTGTGGAGAATATTACTTGACTGTAGTTGTGATCAATCATGATCCAAGAGAGAGTCAGACTCAAGGACCCAAAGTCGCATTAGTTACTAACCTCAAGATTTTCAACCGATCTAGTCAGAAGCCATGACTAATGGAATTGAAATATGTAGGATATGAAACAATGATTGGCCACAGGGAATGAGAGATAGTTGTGAAAGAGCGAATTTATTCATGTATTAGGCATTATTCTACTCTCTACATATTGTGATTTAGTTAGTTGAACGGTATCGTGCTATCTCTTACATCTATAGAGTTAATTCAAGGGTTCTGTAAACTAAATAACTTTCTTTGGAAGTTATTCATTTTTGTTATTCAAAACGAAATTTATTTACAGAGTATGCATTCATAATGTTCAGTAAGGTAATGAAAACCTTATGAGTGAAGTTATTCAGCTTAGAATATTGAACAACGCCACTAAAAACATTCATTGGAAATATAAATTCTCATTTAAATTATTATTTTTGTATTCGTTCAATTTAACCATTATATTCGTCAAGGAACGGCCTCACTTGTGAGTACACATCATTGACGAGTCATATACTAGAATGAAATAAATATTCAATGGCTTATGTTTTTCAGTGATATATAAATTGGGACCAGTCTTTAAGTCTATGATAATTAGATGTATTTGAATTATTGTACAAAATAGGACTTCCCGAAATAACGTAAATCAAACCATAAAGAACTAGGTGAGGCGTATTGTATTTAGAATTGCAGATCAGGCAGTCCTCAAATATAAAAAAATCATTATTTCATACAACCACCACATAATCTCAACTATATAGCCTGTTTTTTTTAATCAATTTCGTTCAGATCAACAGTTATTAACTTCATAGATCGATGCCACTTTGTAAATACAAACCAAGATTATGTATCAATTATTTCCCAATTTTCTTCTCTCTTCCTAATAAACAGACTTTCGAAAATACTACTTCACCTTATTTTATTAATTCAAAGCCAATAGATCGATTGATGGTCAACACATCCGGTATATATGTGAATAAGAGTCATTATAATGAAAGTAAGTCCTCCTTTGAATGATTCTTCTTTGAAATGATTTCGAAGTATATTCATAGTTTGACTAAGATCAGTTGAGTTGTGTACAGTTTAATTGACGTATTTTTAATGTTCGATAAATGTACTGTATCTAACATTTTCAGTCATTGTTCATCTCGAAATGATCTCACATGGCCACACGCATACAACCACTAACAAGGAAGTCCTACCCAATACCCTCGCGTACCACGGGTGTTGTTTACGAAATTGAGAGGACGAAAACCAGCGCTTTAACCGGTTTGGTGGACACGGAGAGTCCTGACATTGCTCCACTGCCATGTGGATAGACCTTTAGGTTGAAGGCTCCCTGGCGTGGCCTCTTAAGAAGGTCAACTGCTTCGATCTCGACACTCGGACAGTATCACTGCTCCCACACAAATGAAGTGACTTGTGTGGTGCATATGTATTCGATGTTACTTCGTACCAATATTTATGTGTTAAAATAAATAATAAAGACATTTTTCTATTCATTCAATGATGAACTGTTGTATATTCGAGTGTAATTTCAAGAGAATAACGTTATTTGCAATTGTCTGTTATGAACAGGTTGTTACTTGAAATATTCCATGAAAACTGAACTCTAATACACAATATTCATTTGTGTAAAGAAAACACAAAAAAATCACCGAAATTGTTAAGTACGACAATGTAATTTGAAAACATTTTAGATAACCTTGATCAGTTTACAAATCAATAAGATTCAAACGCTGTCATTGTTAAACTTCGGTCTATTTATGATTGTAATGTCATTACAATCACAATCGAAAGTGATCTATGGAGATTGTCGACGTACTCGTGTCGATCGTAACTGGTGTGACCCACTAGCTTATGTTTAAGTCAAACATCACATGTTAATACCTAACCTGGCTTATCCCATCTTGATCACAAGATTATTCAATTTCGTTTATCTCCTCGTTACTATATGGTTTACTGAGTATTCATCAATTTGTTAAGTACAGCTTTCTTAAATGCAGCTAAGTTATTTAGACGTCTTTTTTCAAATTAAAAAAAGCAACATTGTTATTAAATCTCTATCGTCTAGATGTGTAACTTGTGTATTAGAATGATTCACTGAACTGAACTGATCATTACCATTTTTATTATATCGATAAAACTGAATACCACACAAAATAATAGGATAACAATGAGGGAAAACAGACAATGATAGACAGAGTATAATCAGACAGAAAAAAATTACGTAGTAGGAGACACTGTTCAGTTAGCAATACAACCAACAGAAATTTCTTTTTGTTAAGAGAGCTCCATTGATTTGAGTGAAGTCACAGTTTATTTATTTATTTGAACACATAAATATTGGTACAAAGGGGCATTAAAAACATATTCGCCACACAAGTCATTTGATTTGTGTGTGGGCTGTGATACTACCCGGGTGCCCAGATAGAAGCATGTGGTTCTTTTAGGAGGCCACACCCGGAGCTTTCGACTTCAAGGTTTGATCCAAAAGGCAGTGGAACAATGTTAAGAGATGCAGCCACATGGTAGCAGGTGACCAATAATTGGTTCATACGCCATTTGTTCCTTTAAGATCCTGGAGCCCATGTGCACCACTGATTTTGAATCACGGGTCTTTAACCCCTCTAGGTGGACTCTCCGTGTCCACCAAGCCAGTTAAAGTGTCTGACATTCAGTTCTCGTTCTCTCAACTACGTAAACAACACCCCTGGTGCGCGAGGTCATTGAGTAGGAGTTCCATAACAGTTGTTGTATGCTGGTGGCAATATGAGAGCATTTGGAGAGGGAGAGTTGACTCTCCACACCCTCGGCGGTACTAGGGATTTTGTCGCATGCTACGGAGTTTCATTATCTTTAAAATCCTAATTAATGAATGGTTATTGACTGGTAGACATTAGTCTTTTAATGTATTCTTTCAGATCAGAATAAAATGTCACATTATTTCAACTTAACAAACATTGTCTATAAATATTGTCAAATAATTGAATTTTTCCATACAACTGATTTTATAATGAAATAATCATGTTATTTACAATAACAACAAAAATAACTCGCCCCCCCCAAAACAATCTAGTCTTCTTTGATTTGATTTCTCCCACTCATGTCTTAATTTTGTTATCTCTTATAATATATGTTTATTTATTCCGTTCCTTTCTTTCTTTCTTTCTTTCTTTTTATCTTTCTTTCTTTTTATCTTTCTTTCATGTTATTGGAACACAAAAACACATTTGATTTAGGCGCCTCTATTGATAATAGTACATAAAATACAATTGTCTGACCATTACTCATTAATCCTTTATGTTGTACAGTTATAATATATTTGTATTCATACCTATATATATCGTGAATTATAATGCTTATCACAATATATGGATGAAAATGAATTCAATCTAATATCATTTTCCTGCTTTTTCGGTCAGAACAGAGTAGAACAATACAAACATACACACACATATATATATATATATCTATATATACAGATATATAATGAATGAACCAGACAAATCTTTCACAAAATATATATTTATCCAGTATTGCAGAAACGGAAGCAAACTTTTACATTTCAGATCACTTAAGTTTTTTTTTTTTTTTTTCATGAACCCTTTTAAGCATATAAGCAAAAATATATTAGTACACATAAAGAATCTATTAGAGACAATGAAAACAATGAATCATTCTTTCTTTGCTATATGGTATACAGTGTTCATTTTAAACCTTTCCCTTATTATCTTTACAGAACAGGAAAATATCTATAGTCACGTGTCTAAGAGAATAATATTTATCCCTATTTTTTGTTTTGTTTTACAATTGTGTTTATATCTTATCCATGTCCTATGTATGATCTGACAATACCGAGTTCAATTTATCAACCTTTTATTGTGATTTAGTTTATTCTACTGCTTATTGTGTCTCCACCCTACACCTTTTTTTGTTGTCTTCTTTCATTTCATCAATTTCATTTCCATTTGACTGGAATCTTTAAAGAATTATACACATTAGGGGAACTTTCTATTTTGATAAGATTAGATTTAAAGTTCAATAATAATAATAATAATAATATGATCGGTCTTATTTTTCTGTATAAACATACATGATTTGATAAACATTTGATAAGATAGAAAGGAAAAATAACTAGTCTACCATTAAAAATTTCTTTAAATTATGCCAAATATGTCAAATTATATTGAAAATTCGATGGTATTCAAACTATAGATCGTATTTAAACCAAATAATAAATCCTTACTAAATCGATTTAAATGACAATAAGATAGTTCTATAGAACAAAGAATCTATTACATTAGTTCCTCAAGATGGTGGAGAAGATTTGTAGCTCAGGTGGAGCAAACTATCCAGCTCAGAGAACAAACTCCACCAAAAACATTAGTTCCTTTTTGGCATCATACAAATTATAATAAATTATGCTACTATTATGATAAATCTACTGGTTCTCTTATTCAGATATATTAAAAGATTGAAGCTGTTTCATTAAATCCAAGATAGTATCTAAGTTTTCCTAAATCACTTTCATACAACTGAAATCAATATTCTTTTCGATAGATAAATAGAAAATATCAGAAGGAGTTTTGTAGATATTATAGTAATTTTAATAGATGAGATAATGAGTTAATTGAAGCTAGATCATCATGGAAAACCTGAAAGAATTGAATGGCCATTTCATCCTATTATGAGACTCCTCAACAGTGCGTATACGGTATCCCATACTAAAGGAATTAGAACCTATAATTTTTTGTCTGGTGCGCGAACACACCTCTAGACCACTGAGGTGACCGGAATCCAATGATGTTAATGTCTAACTTCAACTAATCCACAATCATGATCTCATCTATTAAAATTACAAAATAGAAAAGGAAAATGAAAGAACTCAAATTCATTTCACTATTTACTATTCGAATTATTTTTTTAAAAAAACATTAATTTTCCCCTTGAATTAAAAGTACTTGCACACATGCATACAAAGAAAAAAAGAGAACTGATAAACTTTGTAAATAGAACAAAAATCAAAAGAGAAAGGAAGAAAAAAATACGAAAAAAAAATTATCAGAAGGGGTTTTGTGGAGATTATAGTAATTTCAATGGTTGAAATCATAAGTCAATTGAAGCTAGACCACCAGTGCGCATCCACGATCCCACCCCTTGAGGGATTCCAATCCAGGACCTATCAGTCACGCGCACGAGCACATAACCTGTAGACCACTGAACTGGCCGGCATTCAACGATGTTAATGTCTAACTTCAATCAATCCATGAAATTGAGCCACCATCGTCCATTGTCTTCAGTGAGCTGATATCTTACAACAGACCTGGTTGAACTCCACTGGTAACGGCTTCTAGATATCAGCTCACTGAAGACAATGTTGTACGGTGGCGCCATTTCGTGGATTGGTTGAAGTTTGATAATAACACAGTTGAATCCCGGCTCAGTGGTTCGATGGTTACGCACTCGCGCGCGAGACTGATAGGTCCTGGGTTCAAAAAGTGAAATTGATATAAAATAAAAAGGAAAACACGTACACATTATTAATGTTTCACACTTGTATATAAATGACCTTCATTTGTATGGCATGTTAAAATTTATGATAATAATTCTATTCTTATTCTAGTGAAAGGGAGAAAATAACTTTTTTGTTTGTTTTGTTTTGTTTTATTGTTGTTGTAATATCAATTCAATCAGTCTAAATTATTTTGACCTTATATTATTCATAACAAAGAAAGATTTATAGAAAGAATAATATAAAAAAAGAAAGAAAATTGTGATCGTTTAATTAAATAGGTTTTATCAAGTTATATCTTGTTTTCTGATTTTCTATAGAATACTTCAGATCAAATTAAACTGAATTGTTGTTTTTTTTGCGGGGGGGCAGAGTAGGGGTGGAGGATGAAATTTTTGTTATAAGTTTACATGGTTAGTTTTATTTTGTGCGTGTTAGAAAGTGAATACATTTTGTTGAATGTCGGCTCAGTGATCTAGAGGTTAAGTATTCGCGTGTGCGAGACTGATAGATCGTGGATTGGAATCTCGTAAGACGAAATCGTGGATACGGACTGGTGAGAAGTCCTGTACTAGGACAAAACAATCGTCTAGTGTTTCCAGGTTTTCTATGATGGTCTAGTTTTAATTGACTCATTAATTCAACTATTAAATTACATTTTGTTTCATTTATAAAATTGTTTCTACTTTCTCTTTGACTTAATTTCTAACTAAAAGAGAGATTGCCAGTGAATGGCCTATGAAACTTTTCTATTATAAATGTAGTCAATTCAAGCTAATTACATTTGATCGTAATAATAATAAGGCAGATGTTGATTATTCACATAGAAATGAAGCAGAAATTAAGTACGAGTACAATTGACTAGGTTAATTTGTATGTAAATAACCTGGTATAAGTCAGTAATTTTAATTGATTAATAAATATTTAATTATTTCATATTGATGTAACTTATTTACTCGTAGTATGTCCACGCATTTGAACTGACGAATGAAAGGATTTACAGATCACTAAATTAGTAAACATTTCTAAATTTAGTCTAATGTTGATAATTTCACAGGTTGAAATCATGAGTCAATTGAAGCTAGACCACCGGAAAACCTGGAAGCCCTGGACGGCCGTTTCGTCCTAGTATGGGACTCCTCAGCGGTGCGCATCCACGATCCATTCTGATAATGTTGATAATGACATGACCATTTATTGATTTTTGTCTATACACGTATCTTAGCAAAGTTTATCCACCTAGTTTAGATCAAATGATTACATTTCACAGATTAATAAATCGTATTAGCAAAGTATATTTATTTACCTGGAAGACTTACTTCTCCACCATCTCAAAGACTTACTTACTTACGCCGCTTCCTCCTCGTGGAGGAACATAGGCCGCCCACCAGCACTCTACATCCAACCTCGTCCTGGGTAATCCTTTCCAGTTCTTCCCAGTTTTATTCATCCTTTTCATATCTGCTACTACTTCCGATGTAATATGTTCTTTTGCCTTCCTCTTTTCCGCTTACCTTCGGGATTCCGAGTCAGGGCTTGTCCGTAGCTCTTTTGGAGTTACTGCCGGTCCCAAGCCCGGGTAAATGAGGAGGATTGGCATGATGTCAGCAACCCCATTCCGTAGAACAAATCTTGCTAAAAAAAACGCCAACCAGGTTAAACAAATTAAACCATTTAAACTCTGCCCTGGGAGTTGAAGGAAGAATTATCATGCCTCAAGATGAAAGCCGAAATTCTTCGGAAATCACGAGGCCGATGCCCCTTCTAACAATCAGAAAGACTAGAATAACTTAAGTACTTTTATTATCATTAACATCATCTTTAGGAGTAACATCTTGTCTTTAATTCATATTAATTTAAGTTTTAATATACAATTATATGCCTTCAAAATTATTTGTCAAAGTTGAAACAATCCAAATGTTTTGTACTTTAAATTTGTCTCTTATCTGTTTTCGTTAATGTTATTGTTTTTATTTTGCATGTTACTCTGCAATTTACGTCTACATGCAAACTATGCATTAATTGAAGAAATCTTGTATTTTGTTGTTGAGACTAGTTCCATCAATATTATACGTGCACACACACACACACACTTATGTACACAGACACACACAGACAGACACAAAAGACTCGCACATTTATATGATTATATATAAGAACAAATATCAACATTGTTCTTTGGATTCAAGTACACTAGTACGTAAATTCATTTCATAAATGTCTATTTCTTTCTTTCCATTAGTTTAAGAAATTTCATAATCACCAATCTCTTATCAAATCAATTCAGACATACAATTTGTATGAAGTGTGTGTATGTGTGTGCACACGATGGATATTCGTTTAGATTTGTTTATCAGTCAGTCATTGATTATTTCTGCTGCTCGCGTAGAGTATTTAACTCCGTCTAATTCATCGAACTGGACTATTTACTCTTTTTTTTAAAATCAGTGTCTTGTTTTGTTTATTCATTATCAATTTCTTTTTCGAGTTTAATGTAGATCCAATTACAAACATACGCATATTTGTGCGTATCTAAGTTCGTGTCTATTCGAATGCTTTTTTGCTTGTGTTAACATGACTGAGTGAGCGAACGAACGAATCATTCAATCAGTATATGGTATGTATATCAGAAAATGTCATGTATAAGCAAAATGGCACATGAATAACAAGCAAATAAATGTGTGCTTACGTGTCAATGTATGTTTTCGCTTGTATGTATTGATATTGAACAAACAAGATATAAGTGTAAAGGAAGGAGCATTCTCAGTTTGCTTCAAGGCTAATAGTAAAACACTGATGAATATATACATATGTACGTGTAAATGGATAGATATCTATGGATTCATGTTCTTATCTACCTAACTGATTAATATTATCGTTAACCCTAACGGTAAAATCATTTGATGATATAATATTAATAATAATAACACTATTTCATATGGATTATGATTTAATTCCAGATACATCAGGTGTTTTGATGAATGTGGAAAATTCCCAACATACAGACAGTGCAATACATACTTTAGTTAGTAATAGTAATAATACTACTATTGCTATTACTGGTGTGAATACTACAAATGCTGGAAATGACGATGCAGATGTAACAATGTGTATATGTCCAGTTTGTGGTTTCTCTGCATCATCTCCACGTAGACAAGATGAACATATGGAACTAGTACATGGTGATGTAACAGTATCTAATATTTTAACAACCAGTAATTTAACATCAATCACACCACCAACATCAACTATGATAACAATGAATCAAGAGAATTCTGACAGTCCTAAATCATCTATAAAATCTATGAAATTAGATTGGCCCTTAGAAATGAATAATTCAACATCTTTTGATTTTTTTCAATCACATCAACCAACAATGAATTTACAACAACAAAATTATCACTCATATAATTCGTTTGCATTACAAGCATCATCTACACCACAACGTGTAAAATTTTGGTCAGCCGAGCCGGAACAAATCAATTCATCATTAACAACAACAAGTGAACAAATGCTTAAAAATCAAAAGTTAGATACTGTATATAGTAAAAATCATAGTAACTGTTGCCTTACTACTACTACTACCACTACTACTAATACTAACACGAATAGTGTGGGAGGGACTATTGATAAATTTAAGATAATTTCCACGAATACTGGTATTAATCCTGGTACTACAAGTACAACTTATACTATTGCGACGATAACAACGACTTGCTCAAACAACTCATCATCATCAACATCACCATCTACAACAGAGTTTCATTCAAAATTCAAAAGTTCAAAAATGACAAACAATAATAATAATGAGATTAAAAAATCTGAGAAATCTCGATCATATTCATCATCATTGAAAAATGGTAAATCTAAGGAGAAACAAAAATGTTTCTCACTATCATCATCATCGACATTATCCTTATCAACATCCTCATCACCATCTTCATTGTTATCCGTAACAACATCTCCATCGTCTATTACAACAATTACAACCACAACAGGAACGGGAACAGCGACTAAAGTAATCACAGTTGGAGATGATGATGACGATCGTCATCATCCAGTTGTGAAGAAAGTCGATTCAAGAAGACGTTATCGGTATGTTATAAAAAGTTCTTTAACCTATATATTTTCGACTAATTCTACTGGATATATGTGCGTTTTGTTGTTTGTATGAGTTATTTCACTTTGTTCAGTCTAAATTTCCTCTTGAACAACAACAGATGCTATCATATTCGTTGTTATTACTAAATAATGTCTAGGACTGAATGATAACACAATGTCCTATTATTTAAACTTGTTAATTGATCACTTCGGTCTCGCGCGCGAACGCTTAACCTCTACACCACTAAGGTGGCCTGAATCCAACGGTCTAACCTCAACCAATCCACGGAACTGAGCCACCATCGACCATTATCTTCAGTGAGTTACTATCTCACATCAGACCCAGTTGAACTCTACTGTTCACGGCTTCTCACTAGAACTCTAGGAAATACCTATTGAATCCGGTCACTTGTGAGCGCATGATGATTATTATCAGAAGAGGGTTTTACGGAGATTTGAGTAACTTAATAACTGAATTCATAAGTCAGTTGGAGCTAGATCATCATGGAAAACCTGGAAAAAGCGGTTCATAGTTAACATCACGAACTAAGATTAGTTAGACAGCTATTCAGAAGCTGTATTAAAATTCTTTACAGTGCGCATCGACAATCGTATTGAAGTTTCTTATCCTTGAAATTCAGGTTTCGTTCCTGAATTGTCTCATACTTACTTTAACTGATTGTAAAACTTAGGTCAATCCACAATACAAACATGATTTAATAGTTATAAATGTTATCTATTTTGTTCAATTCAATGTTGTACTATTATAAACTATGCAAAATAAGTGATTACATAAGCTTGTTTACATTAATTACTCTGTAATTATCAATAAATATTACTGATAATTCACTGTAATTTTAATGAATCATCTACTTTAAAAAAAAGTAATTTAGAATTTTCTTAACATGAATATTGTTATCAGTCAAATGTTAAACAAATTTATTTTTTATCTAAAGTAAAGTATCAAATGTGAAAAGTAGTCAGTTGGTTGCTTTTTAATAGTTAAATTCATGGGTCGATTGAAGCTAGACCACTATGGAAAACCTGAAAGCACTGAATGGCTGTTTCGTCCTAGTATGAGATTCCTCAGAAGTGCGTATTCGGGACTCTGCATTAAAGAAACTCGAATTCAGAACTTTCGGTCTGGTTCGCGAACGCTTAACCTCTACACCACTGAGGTGGCCTGAATCCAACGGTGTTAATGTCTAACTTCAACCAATCCATGAAATTGAGCCGCCATCGACCATTGTCTTCAGTGAGTTACTATCTCACATCAGAACCATTTGAACTCCACTGTCCACAGCTTCTCACTAGAACTCTAGGAAATATCTTATGAAGACGGTTTGATTTTTATAATTAAGCGGTTTGCTTAAATTGCATTTTGGAGAATATATAAACTTATAAAATTTGAAATGATTTAGTCTAATTAAGGCAATATACTTATCATTGGTGCAAAAAATCAGTAGATAAACTAGGTTTTGCAAATTTTTCAAATCACTTGTATTGTGAACGTATAACATATAGAGATCTATTTGGTAATTATTAGCCTTTTAGTTGGTCATCCATAAGCAAGGTAATGTATAAAACATATACACTAATTTGAGTTACCACACTGAAGCAATGTAATGAGATGAAATTACCAATGTAGATGCCAGATTAATATATTTAAGTAACTGTATTGATGATAGTGGAGGAGTTCAAGCACAAATAATATGATTAGTGAAGAATGAAAAAAATTCCTGGAATAAAGACTCAAGATCTATAAACAGACAAAAAATGAAGCCATCAGCACCATTCTGAATTATTATAAGTCATGACATTCAACATCTCCAACCTCTGATCATGATGATTATGATGACTGTAATGTGAGAGTCGATAACCACCAATACAACTCAACTCAAAAGATAATGTCTTCATGGATATTTTGATTTGACCTCTCTTAGCTTTCTTGCAACAGATTCATACAAAAGCAAATATCATGGATTTAGGTACTCAGTGGTTGTTCATACATAATATATGTCCCGACCACTTCAGTCACTGGAAATACACTACCTCATCAACCGATATCCTATTCCTATCAAGCATCCTGTGCTTAGTTCAAACACTGTTGATTCTATATCTTTTAAGTAATTATTTCTTTATTATTTATTTATATGAACACATAACTATTGGTACATAGGGGCACCGAATAGATATGCGTCACACAAGTCACATCGTTTGTGTACGGGCTGTAATACTACCCGGATGCCCAAACCGAACCATGTGGTTTTCTTAGGGGGCCACTCCCCGAGTCTAATCCACAAGGCAGTGGAACAACGTCAGGAGATACAGTCCCATGGTAACCGATGATCAACGACTGGTTCATATGCCATTTGTTTCTTCAGGATACTGGAGCCAGCCCATGTGCACCATTGGTTTAGAATGAGGGTTTTCCAACTCCTCTAGGTGGATCCTCCATATCCACCAACCCAGTTAAAACGCCAGATATTCGGTTTCTGAACGCAATCAATAAGATCGCCCTGTCAGTGGTTGTATACGCATGGTTATGAGAGAGCTCACTCTCCCCACCCTCGGCCGTACCAGGGTATCTGGAATCTTGATTTCATTGTTAAAACATTTGATTTCAAACATAAGAATATGAATTCAATGTCTGTTACACTTATTTTAGCTTAAGTATCCAATAAGATAATGTACAACATACTTTTTTTCATCCAAACTTCAATATACTAATCATTCATGAATGTTATAATTATTGATCTGTTATGATGAAAGAACTACTTTTGAAAATGTTTGTTTACTCTATTTACCTTTGTAAACAAATTGAGTTCATATTTTGAAATAATCTCAGAGAGAAAAAATACATATTCATAAATAATGTTTATTCAGAATAAAGTTCATATATAAATTTGACCTTTGTTGGCAATATATTTACAAAAATCATTTCTATTGTTAAGCTACACCACTATGGAAAATCTGGAAACATTGGAACCACTGCTGAAGAGTCCTACAATAGGACGAAACAACTGTCCAGTACATCCAGGTTTTCCATGGTGATCTAGTTTCAATGGATTCATGATTTCAACAATTGAAATTACTAAAATCTCCTCAAAACCCCTTCTGATAAAAATCATTTCTATTAGAAATCTCATAATGAATAGAAACAAACAAACACATGAGTAGTTTCAATCTTTAACATTGGTTGTAAGTGTATAACACTTTTGTTAAAGTGACAGTTTCATACTACAAGTGTCTATTAATTACTAGTAATTTTTGTAATTTATTTGAATAAAATACAGTTTCGTAGATGTACACAATCCTCAATGTTTGTTGATTCATCAATAAATCTATATTTCATAAAATTTCTAACTATCGAATTACAATTATCTTACAAACATCATTTCTTTTTCATCGATTAATATGGAATTTTCTAGAAGTGCACATCCACGATGTTGTACCTTTGGATAGAATCTAGGACATTCAGTCTCACACCCGATGTGGTTTAACTCCTCAAGCAGTGGAAAATGGTCACATAATGTCATGAATCGACTGAAGTTAGATAATGTACAGTGTTGCATTCCTGTGTTAAACGTTCGAGACTGAAGTTCGTGAGTCCGCTTCCCGGTTGAAGGAACGTGTATGTTCACTTTTAGAGTGTACAGCACTCGGATGAAACAGCTATTCAGTGAATACAAGCCTGTAGTAGTGGGGTATTTAAAGTTAGCTAGTGATTTAAACTATGAAAAATGTAGAGTTGAGCTCAGTTGAATAGTTTCAATGTAAGTAAATAAACTGAATGAGCCTCGAGTGATGCTATGCAATCTTTTTTGAATATCAACAGAATTTTGTGGAATATTATAAAGTGATTGTCTATGGAGTAACGAGGTGAGTTGAACTAATGACCTTTTAAGCTTAACGGTGTTAAACCAAGGTTCTTCTTAAACTCCATTTATTTACTAGGGATTTTCTTATATCTATAATAGCTAAGTTGTTGTGTATCAGATGTTAAATTAAACTTGTATTCTCTTTTTTGCTTGTCTTCTCATCCCACTCTACAATTAGATGTAACATTTGTCCAACAACATTTCCATGGCATGGTGATCTAACAGAACACTTACGCTCTGTGCATGGAATGCAAAAATCACGTGAAAATGCACGTAATGGTAAAGCTGGAAGTTTTTGTTGTAGTCATTGCAAATATGTTGCAAAATATCAAAGTGAATTAAATCGTCATATGCGATTACATTGGGGTGTTAAACCATTCATATGTGTTTTTTGTCCATATCGTAGTGCATGGAAAGGTGATTTAAAACGTCATATGGAATCACATCATAGAGAACGTTTTACATGTGAAACAGAATTAATTAAAATTATGTCACAATTTAAAAATAACGCTGGTACAAGAACATCAGCAGCAGCAGCATCATCATCAATGACTAGTGGTTATGGACATACTTCCACATTGCCTATTTCACAATTTGATATAACAACAGAAAGTAGTGAAGGTGATAATACAAGTGATCGATACAATTGTTTACATATTGATGATGAAGAAGAAAATATTATAATTACTACTACTAGTACTACTACTACCACTACCACTACTACTACTACTACTCATGATAATAATAATAGTAGTAATAATAGTCTTAGTATTGATGTTGAAAATTCAGATGACAGTTCCAATGAAAGTGATGATAAAATGAACTCAATTGTTAAATCATACTCACGTAAACATTCATTAAAAACTAATTACTCACTATTACATAATGAATCAAACAGTATGGATACTATCAATAATATCAATGGTAATACTAATAGTAGTATTAATAGTACTGTAAACCTTACTAATACTATGATAAATAATTATCTACCTCAAATGACAATAGCTGAAAATAGTTTAATCTGTCATATTTGTTCATATCATGCACAAAATCAAAGTAAATTCAAAAATCATATGGCTAGTCATATAAATTTAAAACAATTTAAATGTCCAATCTGTGGACAACGAAGTAATTATAAATGGGATATTACAAAACATTTAAAAAAACAACATCCAAATAGTAATCAATTACCAATTACAATAATCAATAATAATATAGAAACAATTGATGAACAATATATGAATACATCAATTGGATCAATACCAATCTCTTTAACAATGTATTCAACAACAACAACATCATCATCATCATCATTGCCTATGACTTCATTGATCAATTCACAATCTTGTACTTCACAAATACAATCATGTATATTACCAAGTCAATCATCAATTGTTTCATTGATTCCAATAACACAACCATTAACAGTATTCTCTCGACCACAGATCACATCCACAACACAATCATCATTAACATCATCAACAACATCACATTTATCATGTTTATCTGGAATTTCACCAAAATCCAATGAAATGATTTCATTAGATATTGAATGTAAAAATTATTCAAAAATTTCAGATCATCAAATGACATCAAATGATCCTTTGAATTTAATTGCATATTCATCTATAAAACAATTATCATTAACAACATCATCATCTTCATCAATAGCAGCATCACCATCTAAGAATTCTTCATTAATACAAAATGATGAAGATGATGATATATTATCAGTGAATGATTCATTACCAATTGATCTATCAATTGGATATCCTCATAAACATGATGATATTAAGGTAAAATTAACTGTTCTATCATAATAATATTTTTATAGTTTTAGGTTGAATTGATCTTGTTTGTAGGATTAATAAGAAGAAGATAATATATGACTATCTATTTCAGCATGGTATGGAACTTCTCAGTAGTGTGCTTCCACAACCAGCGATTATTCAGTAGAACTAATGCTTCGGTATCAAATGTTTCAATCCTATTTTCAACCAGTTGTTGAAAATTGAACAATCTGATGGTTCTGATTATTGGATATTTGCTAAGATACCTGAAGTTCTTAGGGAAAGGTGTGCACCTATAAGGCCTCTCATAATAAGACAAAACAACTGTCCTACACTCCTTGGTTTTTACTGGTTTTTCGACTGAAATGAATCTGTGACAAGTACAATTTAGTTCGTTTTAGGTATCTAAGAAGTATCATAAGCTTTAACACAAGAGGTGTTGCTCTCAGCCAAGTAATTAAATGGCATGCTTGGTGTATGCGTTAATTAACATTCAATGTATGTAAATTTCATTCTTTGAACACAATGAATCTCGTTAGGTGGTGAACAGATGGTAATATTTACTTTATATTCTAATATTGGTCAATGCAAATCATTAAGGTACTTTTAAGGTAACCAGAAAACAAGTATCTCAGGTCTCACAAAATGAAAATATCAATATAAACTCTAAGTGAATATTGAGACAATAATAATGTACGCGATTAGTAATTATTTTACTGAAAAGTAGTCTAACATGTGAACATTAGATGTGATTAACGCAACATCACGGAAATATTATGAATTGGTTGAAGCTAGACTTGGAAACTACCGGATCCCAGCTCTACAGTCTTGGGATAAGGCATTCGCTCCTACGGCCGAGTGTCGTGGATACACACCGTAAAAGAGTTCCATACTAATGTGAACGGCCGACCTAATGTTTCCAATGATTACTCAAATTAGGTAGATTTGTGATCTCAATAAAATTCAACTATCTTTACAAACATATATTGAAAAGTAAGAAAAATTGAATATTCCACAAACTTATTTAATAAATACAAACACGAATTGTCAATATAAATCTAACCCTACGGAATGAAACAAAAAGAATAACTATGTATGTTTAAGAGATAAAAAACACTTTGGAGTAATAGTTAGTTCTTTCAACTGAACGATTTTAAATTTGAAAACCTCACATCAATGACATCAATTTAAGTGTTCTGGCCTTCATAATAATAAAGAACCGTATAGTTGAAATGTTCGGATACGGCCGACGGTGGGGTGAGTCAGCTCTCCCTCTCCAAATGCTCTCACATAGCCACGCGTATACAGCCACTGACACGGAAGTCCTACTCAGTGCCTTCTAAAACCTGGGGTGTTGTTTACGAAATTGGGAGGAGGGAAACCGAATGTCCGACACTTTAACCGAGTTAATGGATACGGAGGATCCACCTAGGGGAGTTGGAAAGCCTTGGTTCCAACCGATGGTACACATGGGCTCTATGATCCTGAGATAACAAATGGTCACTGGTTATCATGTGACTGTATCTCCTTATGTTGCTCCACTGCCTTATGGATCAAATCTTCAGGTCGAAGGCTACAGGTGTGGCCTCCTAAGAAAACCACCTGGTTCGGTCTGGGCAGTATGACAGCCCACACACAAATCAAGTGACTTGTGTGGCGCATATATATTCAATGTCCCATTGTACTAATATTTGTGTGTAAATGAATAAATCAATAAATACTTGAGTAAAACACGAAATTACATTCCATTTCAATTTCAACCTTAAATCAACACATGGATACTGTATGAAATTAATCGGAAATGACATTTAAATTTAAATTCCCCTGTTCCTGAACATGTTACCCAATAGTCACAATAAAACTTCCATAAATAGCTAGTAGTAATGTTGTTTGATGATGAAAAAAAAATTATTTGTTTATTCATTGTAAATGTTTATTTCAACTTTCAGGAGCTAATTATAATTATCAGAACAAGTCAGTCATAGTTTATTATTTATTGTTTATTTTATGATGTGTATTTCATCGTTAACTATTGAAATACTAATTCTAATACTAATGATAACCATAATAACGTTATATATTTACATGCGAAAAAGGCGTCAATAACATTAATACTACTGTGTGTGTGTGTCATGAGTACGAGCGTGATACTTATTTGAATGTTGTCTATTTTCATTTCTTGTTGTCATATATTTTACAGTTTCATTGTAATGACAAAAACACTATACCTTTATTTTATTTATCCTCGCACGAATATATATTGTGTTGTTTTGTTAATAACTTTATAGTTATTTTGTATAGTATACGTTTTCATGTGAATATTAACTCAGTAATTGTAACACACACACACACACATGAAGACACTAAATCTCCAGAACTTTCAAGTGATTTTACGTTTGTTTACAAAGTCGATGCATACCGCTTTTTTGAATTCTGATCTGAACTATATTTTCCAATGAATGTCAGTCAGCTACAACGTAGGACCAGGCACATATATGCATCGGTCCAGGTTGCCATACCTCATTAGCACAGCAAGATGAACACCGGATTCATAGGAGTGGTTAGGTCAATGAATGTGTTTATAGTAGATTCATGATCCAATGTTAAAAAGCAATTCATATCATCCATAAGAAGTAGGAAAGATTTGAAATAAGTTGGAAGTTAGTAAGAAACTTCTAATGAACATCCTAAACTCTTTCTAACTCCTCATTTAATATTCTCTATAATATTTCAACAATGCCTCGTACCGTTTTCTTAATATTCCTACATTAACTACTAACAAATAACAAGTAGTTTACTTTTTTCATTAGATATTTTATAGACACGTTTGGGTTTTTCACGAGTACGGGTTTATATGTGATACTCGTAATGATATCCGATGACTGAAAAAATCATTTATCTAATGTTTAGATAGCTTAGATGGTTGTGTACGCAATATACACTCATATCTTATAGTTGCAAAAGTTATTTGACATGCATGTAATGCTTTATTGAATAAGTAGTAGTATGAAAAACTCACTGACTTAAGCATGAGTATAAACATTTTTTCTTACATAAATGCATGGTATTACATCATATTGATTTTGTTAGTGAACTAATCATGTTTTTCTTTTTATTTCCTTCCTCTTTTCTTTCATTTATATCATCCACCTTCTATACAATCGATGAATATAATAGAACCCTATACTACTTACAAATACACGTCCATCATCATCGGAATTAATGTCAAAAATTTCATTCGGAAACAATCATCATTATGCTTATCCGAATTTTTCTGCAGAGTCAAATAATAGTATTTATTCAGGAACGAAATGTTTTACCACGACGACAACAACAACCATAGCATCTCCTAGTATAATTACTTCTAATTCTACTATTACGTCTGACAATACATTATCGGATACAAGATTTCATTATCCTATTTTATCTAATTCACAACAGAATATTACGTATAATATTACTAATACTACTACCAGTAATACTAATAATACTTCAGTATCACCGTATATAATTGGTTCATTAATTTCTGACCCATTAAAAAATAATGCATCATCAAATCCAACGATTAATTTGCTATTCAATATTCAACAACAGGTTTTAATGACTGGTCTCTTACAAACATGGCAACAACAACAACACAGTCAAAGGTATCACGAATTAAAGCAACAACAACAGTCAGAACAATACAAGAATTTAACTATGCATTATGATACACATGGAGGAGTAACAACGTATTCTGACAATATTATTAGTATGACATCACCTACTACATCCACAATACCGACAAACCTTTCGCCTAGTAGTAGTAATAATAATAATAATGTAACACAAATTACTAGGACAGTAACTGCTTCGAATACAACATTTAGTGGTACTGCTACGACTAATACTGTCACTAGTACTACAATGGCTACGTCTAATATACCATATCATACAATATTTAGATCAATTGCAAATCATCAATTATCCGGATTATTACCATCATCGATTACAACAACAATTCAATCACAAATGAATGAAAATTTAAATATTGATTTTACTAAACATAATAAATTAAAAAATAATCAATTATCAATGAATTGGGAAAATATAAAATCCACATCAGATTGGTCTATACCATCAAATATTGATTCATTAGAATTATCGAATAATTTACAAAATCAAAATCAATCAAAAAATCAATTACATGTTAATCGATTTTTTACACCAGGTAGAAGAAAAGAATCTCATCGTTTATTAACTAGAAATAATACAGGACGTAAATCTGCACCAGTTACTAGTTTATTTAATTGTCACTTAGATGAGAATAATCCTATTTGTACTGTCACTAATATAAGTAACAACAATAATAATAATAATAACAATAGTACTACTACTAATAATAGTAATAATAATAACAAGGAAGAACAATGGAAACGATTTCAATGTTCAGGTTGTGGTCATCGATCCAATTGGAAATGGGACATAAATAAACATATTAAAGTAAGTCTATACATTCATGTGAATAAAGTGATTGATTAAAGTTTCAATGGAGAGGAAAAGAGCGAATTTGTTAGTCATACGATAACTATATAGAAACAGTTAGAATTAGATAGATAAACATATAAGAGTGAGTACAATCAGTGTATTCGGAAGAAATTACATAATGAGCTTAGAATTATATATGTATGATGATGGTTTATAAATATTAGTTCGATTTCTGAATAGTATTAACTAAATTCTCTTCAATACTTCTGATCAGACGATTGAATGAGATCTACTTCAAATACTATGGTTTTTGAGAATATAAGTAATTCATGAGAATTCTGATCCTAATACAATATCCGAGTACAACAAATGTTTCTTGCAATGGTAATGTGAGAATCTCTTTTGCAAAATACATGCTGAGCTATACAACAGCATTTAAGTGTGCTAAAAAAAACACATCGATCAAAAAACGTAGAACCAAGAGGATAAAAGTGAGTAATACAAGGATTGAAAGTAATAGTTAAAATGTTCAAATGATCGAATGTGACAAGTACATGTTAAGGCTTAGAAACACAATTTATATTCAAAAATGATAGAAATTAAAATGTGTTACTTTAAATTAATAAGTAGTATAACCAATATAACTAAATCAGATTAGGAGGAACTGAAATGCTGCATAGAATTAAAAGGGATTTGTAATGAATTTTTATAAGTTGTAATTAACACACTCGTTTAACCGTCATAGAAAGTGATTCTTAAGCAACTCCAACTCATGACCGGCAAAGTTCAGCCATACTATAAATGATTTATTATTTATTGTTTATTTATTTGAACATAAATATTGGTAAAAAGGGGCACCCAATAGAGATGCGGCACATAAATCGTTCGATTTGTGTAAGGGCTGAGGTACTTCTTGAGTGCCCAAACAGAAACAGGTGGTTTTATTAGGAAGCAACGCCATGAGTCTCTCATTTCAAGGTCCAGTCCACAAGGCAGTGGAACAACGTCAGGAGATATAGTCACATGGTAGTCAATGACCAACAATTGGTTCATACGCAATTTTTCCTTCAGGATCCTGGAGCCCATGAGCACGATTGGTTTGGAATAAGGGTTTTCCAACTTTCATGTGTTGATTCTCCATATATACTAACCCGGTTAAAGCGTTAGTTTTCGTCCTCTCAATTTCGTAAACAACACCCCTGGTTTGAGAAGGCAGTGAATAGTACTTCCCTGACAGTGGCTGTATACACGTGACCATGTGAGATTATTTGTAGAGGAAGAGCTGACTCTCTTCACTTTTGGCCGTAACAGGGCATTTAGGGGCAAGAGTCATCATTGTTTACGATGAATGGTCGTTGTGCGTCAAATCAGTACTATTCCCAACGTAACTTGGTATCCCGGTAGATGATATTGAGTGACATGTGCTCGTGGTTAATAACATCCAAGATATAATCACTTTATTTTATATTCATTTTTATTCTCTTTTTGACAGGTTGCACATCCAGAACGTACAAACATTATAACAATTACATTAGATTTAGAAGATGCTAAAAGCACGTATAATGAATATATGAATCGAATGAAATTATCACGTAATCGATATTTAACTGAAACACATTCAGATATATCAACAAATTCCAATCCATGGATAACTTGTGTTGGATTGACTGGAACTACAAGTATTAGTACTACTACTGCTACTACCACGATTACAACAACTACAGGTGAAGGTTATTACAGACCATTTAAATGTTCTGTTTGTGGTCATAGGTGAGATAATTTTCTTTTGATTTTTTTCAAAAACCAATGATTTAATTGATTTATTTATTCATTTAGTATACACACTAACTAATCTTTACCAAAGAGTTGTCTGTATAACTTGACAACAACTCAACTGATAGTTATATATGAAGACATAGTGAATTGAAGAGATTAGTTATTCAGAAATATAATTCAAGGGATTCAATGGAAACTAAAAGGGTGATATAAGACCGCCTATCAACTGTTTATGTTGATAAAATTATCGAATGTGTACAGCGTTATTTATTTTTTATTGATCACCTATTCCACGTTCAATGATTACTGATAAATTGAATTTGAGAAAATTGTGTATGTAGTCATGAAACATCCAAGTAGTTTCTGGAATATTTTGAGCAAATCAAAAGTAGTCTGTAAGAAGGGTGGGGAGGGTAAAGGCTGATTTATCACAAAATTTGAAAATTAAAGATCTAAAAGTTTCAATTTGTTTATGTAACATGTTTTTTCCCCTGTTTATTATTATTTATACAGAAGTAATTGGAAATGGGATGTCGGTAAACATATAAAACAAATTCACAATGGAAATGGAGAAGTACAGACATTGAGTTTAGAAGAAGCTAGACGAACTATACATCAATATAAAAATCGAAGACGTCAGCATCATCATCATCATCATCAAAATCGTCTTAGTGATTTAACAATTAAATGTGAACCAAGCTTTTGTAGTTCATCTGAATCAAATATTAATCTATCACCTATATCCTTATCCGTTGGTGAAGGTATTGTCGATTTGCCTGTTTCATCAACCTCTTCCTCTTCTTCCTCCTTCTCGTCATCCTCATCATCTTCTTCAACATCGAAACAAATTTTGCATAAAAATGATGAAGAAGTAAAAATTGATTATACCATTAATAATAATAATCATCATCATCAAGATAATAAATTTCCTTTATCTTTTGAATGTAGTCCACTTAATTTAACTACTAATAATTCAAACCCAATAAAAATGACAAAATCATTAAAATGTCATAGGAATAAATCAAAATCATCTATTCTTCATAGAAACAATCGACTATTCATTAAATTTGGATGTAAATTTTGTTCAATTAAATTAAATTCATGGAAATCTATCATATTTCATGTTTATATGAAACATTGTCAACAATTAACGGTTCCGTTGACAACTTGTATTAATAATAACAATAATAATAGTAATGAGTACCCCTTAAAATATTTCCCTGTAAGATTACGATTTATCAATGAATCTACAAATCATAATCAAATTGATTTAAAACCTTTAAAAATTTTAAAACATCATTTTAATAATTTAAATCAACAAATGAATTTTATAAATAAAAATAAATTAAAATATTCAAATGAGGTAAGATGATTTTAGTGTAATATCATATAATTATTATGTAATTATTAGTAATATGATATGTACTACTGATATCAATAGATATAAGTAGTATGTATCATTAATCGAATGTGAAATGTCTGATGGTAAAAGGTTAAGAAGACTAAGGGAATAAGAACGACAATAGAGATTGATTGGTATGGAAATAAAGGAATAGTCAAATGTTAAACAATTGATTGATATTTTGTAAATCAATTATTTACTGGTACGGCGGAGAGTGGGGAGAGTCCGCCCTCCCTCTCGAAATGCTCTCACATGGCCACGCGTATATAGCCTCTGCCATGGAAATCCTACTCACTGCCTTCTCGTGGCGGGGAGGACGAAAAGCGAATGTCCGGTGCTTTAACCGGATTCCAAACCAATGGTGAACATGAGCTCCAGTGTCCTGAAGGAACAAATGGCGTATGAACCAATCGTTGGTCACCCGCTTCCATAGGACTGGATTTCCTTACGATGCTCCACTGCCGTGTGGTTCACATCTTCGGTTTGGGCACCCGGCTCCCACACATATCGAATGAGATTTATGTGTCGCGTATGTATTTGGTGCCTCCTTGTACCAATATCTATGTTAAAATAAATAAATAAAAACTGTATGATTCACTTGGTATTATTTTACTTGGATCTTCCCATTGTTATTTAGGATTACAATTGATCAATCTCTTGGCATATATGTGCATACTGTGAGTACTGTCTCGATATTGTCTTAATTTACAAGTATTATAAGCATAGATGGATAATGGATAGCGGTGAAATCCAAGTACTGGATTCGAGTTTTAGGTATATCCAGCTGACGAGTCCCAAATAGGACGAAACACGCGTCCTGGATTCCACTGCTTGCCCAATATCCATCTTTATTTACTGTATGGTTCTCAGATTTTATTAAGATGTTTTGAATTTTTTGTTCAAATATGTTAGGTTGTCCCTACTGGTGTACTCATTCACTACAGTAATACTATTATGACCAATAATAATGTTAAATCTCAAAATAACAGAGATTTATAGTTTAGTTGGTGTCTTTTAGTGTTGTTCAGTTCTTTGAGCTGTATAGGGTCTAATTCCACTGAGCTTTTATTGATGTCTATTAAAATTTGTACAACAGAAATGCCTACTGGTCGGTTAATATATCATGTGATAAGCTAACCAATCAGAATATGATTTATACAATGACGTATTGACCGTTAATGAGCAGCTTAGCATACTTAATAACCTTTTTTACCCTCCTAGCACTGGCTGTTGAGTCCAGAACGTCAATAATAGTTCCCACTATGCGAATCATATATTTCAAACATACTTGGTTTATATACAAACAAAATCAGACGACATCACGCCATAAAATAAAAAATAAAAATTATACCATATCAAACCAAAAAGTGGCTGTGAACGTGGGAGACTGTAATCAACAAACTGGACATAACTTAAGAACAGTAAATCATATAATAATGATCTATATGTAAAAATGAAGCTTATAATTAGAGGAATGTAAATATACATAATCTAGCTATTGAACAGTCACACAATAGGAATATATGTATTATATTAGTCCATAAATAATTCCTAACGGTTACCAGTCATTTTTTATCGTCCGAATGTAACATGTACGACCCTAAGAAAGAACATAACAGATTTTTTACCCTCTAATAGACTAGACGACGAGTTTAATAAAAAGTATACCCATTTATATCTTAAAGCAATTGAGCAGTATATTATATTTAACCGAAATAGAGGAAATACCTTCAAAAGTTACCCATAATTTAATAATCTTCACAAAGACATAACATCTACATTACATACTAGTAAGTGTATTTTTGTTGTCTTTGTTGTTGTTGCTAAGTCATTCACATTAATTTCCAAAATACTTTTTTTCTAAAAAAAAACATCATTTTAATTATTTTAGACAATATCTTGTGTTGAATTAGATCAATACAATAATCAATATTCAACAGAAACAAATAATCAATATATAAATCATATAAAAATCAATTCATCATTTCCTATAAATAAATCAATAAAATCGAAATCAATCCCAAATTTTATTGATTATAATTCATTAAAATATAAGAAAATTTTAAGAAAATATCAATATTTTATTGAACGACAATATAAATATCAAATAAATAATAATTCTGATCCATTATCAAATATAACACAATTAAAATCGAATTCTTCTGATTTATTATCAATCATTAAAAATACTAATCATCCTCAGCAACATCAGCAACAACATCATCACCAAGAACATCAGCAACAACATCAACATCATCATCGACCATTTCGTAATTTAATTAGTTCAAATCAACAAATTAATAATACAAATAAAATTATTATACAAAATAATTCATTAATTAATCAATATATTACTGATAATTATCAATCTATCAATAAATCAAATAATAATGGAACAATTTTACAATTAGCTCATTTATTAGATGAAGTATTAAATTTATTTAAAACACAATTAAACATAGAAACAACAAAACATGATGTTGCTGAGAAAGAGGAGAAGGAGAAGGAGAAGGAGGAGGAGGTTAGTGATAGGGGGATTAATAAAAATAATATTGGGAAAATGTTAATAAATCAAGAAAATGAAAAAAATAAACATAATTGGAATAATCATAATGTTATTAATCATTTAACCGATATGATACATGAAACAGTGGAGAAAAATGAAAATTTTACTTATACTAATGAATTAATTAATTCTAGTACAAGTTCTAATGAAGAAAATCATGAATTAATAAATAATAACAATAATAATAATGATAAGTAAGTTTATAATGAATAATTTAATTAATCTTAATTAGATAATTATTAGATGACTATTATGTCATAACATGAAACTTCCTAAAATAGAGCATATCTAATGCCCTAGTACGATTGAGAGTAGGAAGAGTCAGTAATCCTTCTCCAAATAATCTCACATGATCACGTGTATACAGCCACTGTCAGGGAAGTACTATTCACTGCCTTCTCAAACCAGGGGTGTTGTTTACGAAATTGAGAGGACGAAAACTAACGCTTTAACCGGGTTAGTATATATGGAGGATCAACATAGGGAAGTTGGAAAACCCTTATTCCAAATCAATCGTGCTCATGGGCTCCAGGATCCTGAAGGAAAAATTGCGTATGAACCAATTGTTGGTCATCGACTACCATGTGACTATATCTCCTGACGTTGTTCCATTGCCTTGTGGATGGACCTTTAGACCGAAGGCTCGAGGTGTGGCCCCCTAAGAAATCCACCTGCTTCGGTTTAGGCACCGGAACAGTATCCCAGCCTTCTACACAAATCGAATGATTTATGTGGCGCAAATCTATTTGGTGCCTCCTTGTACTAATGTTTGTGGGTTTAAATAAATAAATAAGAATACATACAATCTTGGGTTTAGGAGTCTAATCCATAACCTTCGGTTTCATCATCGAATCCCCATACCCTTTTATCAAAGGTCTATTGATGTGGAAGTTTAGCTTTAATCTTTGTATTTTAAGCTATTCTTTGATTATCTATATCTTATTTCAAGCTATGGCAATTCAAATTGTAATGACTAATATGTACTTTTAAAAGAAAATAATAATCATAGATGATACTGAAAAGTGAGAAATCAGTGTCTTAGAAATTTTTTTTTAATTCACAGAAAGCATAGATATAATAGAACAAGTTTTAAATAGTAACAAATATAACATTTAGACATCGAAAATGAAAATTTTGCTTATTCTATTTAGTCTTTTTTGGAAGCTTTATTTCACTTAACTGGTTTCTAAATGAAAACAAGACTTGAACAGAATATTAATATAATCTTGTCAAAATAACATTTTCAATCCAGATAACAAATTGTCAGTGTATATATTAGGTCTAAAGGTCTTAACCATAAGGCAATGCAAAAACGTCAAGAGATGCAGTCTCATGGTAGTCGGTGACCAACAATCGGTTCATACGCTGGACATCCAGTTTTCATCCTCTCAATATCGTAAACAACACCACTGATGCGAGATGTCAGTGAGTAGGACTTCCCTGGTAATGATGGTATGCTCATGACCATGTGAGAGCATTTCGAGAGGGACAACTGACTCTCTCCACTCTCAGCTGTACCACGGCGTTTAAAGGCCTTATCGACATTATCATTGTTGCCTTCTATTTAAATTATACACTTAATACACCTATATTTCAACTTATAGTCTTAATGTCTATATTTGAATCGTTGAATTATTGATTAGTAGTCGGTGTTGTTCCTTAAATTCACCGTGTTACTATTTAGTCTTGTTCTCGTGAAAATATGTGATCATCTGTCGAAAAATCAAGTAAGAGATTTATTACCTTGTATGATTATGGTTACATACTATTACTAAGGAGTTTCAAATTAAGATAAAACAAAATCTAAGTTAGTAAAAATTTGTTTGTTGTAATCCGTTTTCAGTTCAACATAAATAAAGTTTCTGAAGAAGCAGCAGTTTATATCGAGTTACGAAACATTAGAAGTACAATTTTTTCTACTCATTAGAAATATCACAAGTAGTATATTAATTGTTAACTTCCTACCTATTGCTTAATGAATTTGTCATTCATACTTTCATCTGTTACTTATCTCTTTTTTTCTTCGTTCTCTCTTTTAGATCAACATATTACAATTCAATAAATAAAATTTTAAAACATCCAGAAATTGAAAAACGATTTCTTCATTTAGCAAATTTGCTACATCAAGTATCACATGGAACTCAATGAGATTGTGTATACCATGACGAATGAAAAATAGGTTCAATATAAGTATCCAATTTGAGTGAATACATCAGAAAACAATATCTAGTTAATTTTGTAAATAAATGAAAAACAACATTGAGAAATCTGTTATTATTTTTTCTTTCTTTTATTCATCATATTTCATCATTGTCACCATGATCATTAAGAGAGCTGATTATTGGACATTCTATTTGATCAAAGATTTGTTTTATATTATATTGTTGTCTAGACAGTTAAATATATCCACACAAACACACACACATATATATATATATACATGCATACACATACAAGCTTGAATCAAGTTTTCCGAATTAAAAGAAAACAATAGAATAAAGACAGCAAATATTGTGATTTCTTTCCTAGACAAAATGATCTAATCACGAGGGTATTTATATGTTCAATCCCTCTCCTTTTTTTTCCTTGTTAATCTTCATTATTCACATGGTTTACATGAATTGCCTAAAAATACACATGTGTGCATGTGTGTTGTTAATGCTATAAGACATGTTATAAGACAGTTGAATACTCATCCCTCCTCCATCTCCTATGAAAACTAATGATAAAACCGAATAGTTGTAAACATTCTCTTTTCTTTTTTTTCTCCCCAACTTGTATCCTACACTAATTTTACAATCTATTGATTATTGTTAATCTGATTATCATTATTCTGACTTTTGGCTTGTTTTCGTTTCGTTTTGTTTTGTTTTGTTTTAACTCCAAGTAAATTTTTATTTTGTGTTTTATTACGGAAGAATCAAAATTACTCATTCAGTTACATAATCTTCATTTTGTTTCGTTTAATATTTTCTACTGGTGTTTTTAGTACGATTCAATAAGTGACATACTTTTTTCTCATACTCAAACAGAATAAATGAAATGGTAAAAAAATATATACATTTGTCTTGTTTTATTGTTTATCGAGAAAATATTGATTCGAACGTTGGTTACTTATAAGTAGTATGAAATATTGAACAAAATTATAGTGGATTTTCATAAAGTGTTTCATTTAATATGTATGAATATTAACGTTTCCATAGATTGTAGTGGTGCTTTGATTGTAGTGAACAGAACACGGGTTGGGAAAACCGGATGAATTTAGCACAAACTTACAGAGTTACTTGGTAAAATAGAAAAACCATATAGCAAATCGTTAATTTACAAAATATCAATCCATCATAACAACCTGGACTGTTCCTGTTGTTAACATCAATCCATTGTCTCACATTTCATTGTCCATGCATTTTCTTACAAATTACATTGTGTTCCCGCTCTTCCTTTCTTGATCTTCCCCCATCTGCTGCCAGACATTACGTCATATACTACTTACATCAATATAAGTAGCACGCACCACATGACTAATTCAAATTAATTTGATAGACTAATTAGAATAATAGCAAGTGTCAATCAGTTTTATAGATTATATCTTAGTAACAGCTTTCAATTAGCGATTTCGTAGAATATGTAATTACAGAGTAGTTACAAGTTTTGGGCTTGAATCAAGTAGTGAATGTGCTTGTTTGTTTTGATATAAACTGTTTGAGTAACATGAACCAATTATAAATCGTTTACTTTTTGTCTTTAGTAGTCCACTTAATTCTGACAACTTCCGTAGTGCGCCAGTGTTTTGAAAGGTTTGGATAAAGAAAAACTGTGGTCATCAGATGGTTATCTAATCTAAATTAATTGGTCCACTGATAAGTCTGTATCGTGAAAACATGGTGAGAGTTACGTGGAATCGTTTGGAAACTTTTAATCATTCCATTTACCTTGGAAGTTTCATACATCCTGGTGGATTGTTGTCTGATGAAGTCTTTCTACAGGCTTGAAAAAGTTTTTTGGCTCTTATCAACTGTCTTCACTTTAATATAGACGAGTCGTTTATCTTCCAAGAAAATATTGAGTATACTGAGCCACAGTGAGTTATTTTCGACTTTATTTTTGTTAAACAAAAGTGAAGGATAACCGCTGATTACTGATATCTGATAATAGATGTGTTCGAAGTATTTCTCACGTACATTTGGACCATTAAGTGAACGATGCTTATGTTATGAGAAGCATAGTGGATAAATATAACAAGGTGGTCGATGAGATAGTGAGCTTTCATCATCTGAAGTGGTTGTGGCACGTTTTACATATGGCCAACCAGCGCTCACCTTGACAAGGAATGCTTGTTAGTGTAGGAACGGATCTAAAGAGAACTAAGAGTAGTCAGATCGAAATTCAACATCATTCTGTAAATTCATTGATTGTTGGACCAGGACATGTCAGGAGCACTGGCTTGTTGGAATATTCTTGAGTGTCATAATTATTAGTTGGAGGCATTGCCTGTAAGTGAATAGGAGTATTTGCTCAAACTATCAGTGGATTGGTATTAGTATTAGCATCAACCCTTGCAATTTATTCCACTTTTTCATTATTTCTCGTATCGTATCGTTTATCAACGCTTATAGTGTTACTAATTCTGATATTTTGGGATTTGCCATGACAACTGAATCTCGCTGTGCTGTTATAATGTGGCGACTTCATCCGATACAGATAAATACCAGGGCCTACATTTCACATGACTCATTGACAAGCTGGAAAATTATAGATGGACGAATAGTCGAAGCACATGTTAGAGCTTTTGTATCACGAAAAGACCTGGTTGTTAGAGTTGAAAAACGATATAACTGTTACATGATAACCTATGTTTGGTTACTGAGCAATAAAAATCGCTATTTCTTTTTATATTTTAACAGATTCGTTTGAAATTTCTAATCTTAGTTAAATACATTTAGAATGATTGTACTTTGAATCAGTAAATTGTTCTAGCTCCATAATATGCTTATCAGTCATTGGTCGCAAATATGTGTCTGTGCATAACGTAATCTAGGTTGGTGATCTGATTAACTTGTATTTAGTTTTATAGCCTAGTTTACCCAGTCATTTTATCCACTCGTTTATTTTGTACATCGATCAGATCTACAACATAGTCCAATGTATCAAATCCTTTATTATTTTCTACCGTTATCATATTGACAATGCTGGAATGAAAATTGATCCATGCAATCATCCTACATTGTTGTCGCATATCATATTATCAGTCAAAATAAGCATTTGGAAAT
Source organism: Schistosoma haematobium (assembly GCF_000699445.3). NCBI lineage: Eukaryota > Metazoa > Platyhelminthes > Trematoda > Strigeidida > Schistosomatidae > Schistosoma > Schistosoma haematobium. The sequence continues at coordinate 9,779,552 of NC_067201.1, forward strand.
GGTTAGTAGGTCATTTTGTGTAAATGTAATTGCAATTTATTAGTCTTTTGAAGAAAAATGTTTCCAGTGGTGGGAATTCTGAGCAATGAATAAATATTCTTACATTAGATTCCGCTCATTCTAATAATCCAACTTTGCCTATTATAAAGTTGAATAAATGTAAGGAAAATGTTTCAGATAAGTTAAATTCTCACCACATTTCTTATGACATCAAAAACAAATGTTGTATTTAACAATAACTAGTTCATGTATGTCGAGCAGAATCCATATGTGATGCTATGATGAATTTGGCATGAGGTAGTTTTTCAATATTGAATCTAGAAGATAGTTCTGATAAGTCTTGTTAATTTGAACGCTTTATTCGATTCTTAAGATATTCTGGTAACCCGCAAGCTAGAACTACACGGCGACCTGAACTCGAGAGAAAGGGCGCAAAATAAGCGAAAAAGACTTTACTCCAAAGGTTCATTTTTGTACAGAAAAACACGGGTATTTATAGATGTTAACATTTGTTAAATCAACATCATATTTTGGCCAATCCGCTAAAAGACGTATTATACTACTGACCAATAGTAGCACGCCACGTTGATATCCTAGAAGCTCCATCATGCTCTGATTGACAAGGACTCTTCGGCTCCTTTAGGGCCTCTGGAGGCTCCGTTCTCGGAAAGCCAACTCAACAAGTTCTACAATATACGAAAATTTATTCAGTTTAAAGATGTGAACAATTTAATGAGGGGTCAGTGGTCGAGAAGTCAAACATTTGACAATGAATTTGAAGGTTCAAAATTTGATCTTCAATAAGAGTGTAAATGTAAATTGTTGAAATGTCTTATAGCGTAATGAAACATTTATTCACCATTTTATTTATTTATTTTAACGCACATATATTGGTACAAGGAGGCACCAAATGTGTATGCGTCACGAATATCTCATTTTATATGTGTGAGGGCTGTGATACTACCCGGGTGCCCAAACAGAAACAGGTGGTTTTCTTAGGGGACCACACCCGGAGCCTCTGACCTAAAAGTCTGATCCACAAGGCAGTGGAGCATCGTAAGGAGATGCATTCCCATGGTAGCCGGTGACCAACAATTGGTTCATACTTCATTTGTTCCCTCAGGATATTGGAGCCCATATACACCATTGGTTTGGAATCAGGGTTTTCCAACTCCCCTATGTGGACTCTCCATGTCTACCAACCCGGTTAAAGCGCCGGACATTTGCTTTTCGTCCTCTCAATTTCGTAAACAATACCCCCGCCACGAGAAGGCAGTGAGTAGGACTTCCCTGGCAGAGACTATATATACATGGCCATGTAATACGTCAAATAAGTGATATCGATTGTTAATTGTTTCAATGATTCTAAATAAATATTTCTATATCAGATGGGTTTGTGTAGAGATTGTAGTAATTTCAATGGTTAAGATCATGAGTCAGTTGAAGCTAGACCACCATGGAAAACCTGGAGGCACTGGACGGCCGTTTCGTCCTATTGTGGGACTCCTCAGCAGTGCTCATCCACGACCCCCCCCTGCGAGATCCGAACCCAGGACCTATTGGTTTCGCGCCCGAGCACTTAACCACTAGACCACTGAGATGGCCGTCATCCAACGGTGTTAATGTCTAACTTCAACTAATCCACGAAATTGAGCGACACATTCACCATTGTCTTCAGTGAGTTACTATCTCACAACAGACCTGGTTGAACTCCACTGGTCACTACTTCTCACTAGAACTCCAGGATATACCTCGTGAAGCCAGTCACTAGTGAGCATATGTTGATTTATATCAGATGGGTTTTTGTGGAGATTGTGCTCTAGCTTCAACTGACTCATGATCTTAACCATTGAAATATTTCTATACTAAAAAAAAAGACTACTGAACATGTCATGATATCAAGAAACGTTTATTCAATATAATTTAGCTACTAGCAAGTAGTTAAATTTAAATTCTGATAATGAATTGATTATAACACTGAAAGTTTTAACCAATCAGGTTAAATAGATTGAAAACATGAATAGGGGAAATTATAAGACAGACATCCAATGAATATTTCCTACATAACAAATCACTTGTCTTTGTTTGTCATACAATAAGGCCGAAAGTTCTAGATGCTTACTGCCTACTTGTTCTTCACATGTATATATATGTGAAGAAAAGATAATCCAATTTGTGGATAAAGTTTAAAAAGAACAAATGAACAAACGGTAAGTTTACTTTTATTTATCTTAATTATTGATGATTCATATAATAATAATATTACTAAGATATTCAGTCCTTATAGGATAGATAATAAGACAAAATCATAGTGTTATACTAAGATGATCTTAGATCATTATGATCATTATGATCTTAGATGATCTCAAAGAAATCAATATTAAATTATACAAGACACTAGTCATTATTTACTGGGGATTATTTTTAAATACTGACAGAGATTAAAGAATATCTACAAGATCATAAGAATTATGCCTATCATAATTAGAAAGATCCTCATAATTAAGATAAATGGAATGATTCAAAATAAATATTAGAATGAACTATGATAATGATGCCTTGTGTATTTTGCACGAAATTTAAAGTGCAGTGATAGATAAGTTGTATGTTATTATTAATGAAGTGAAAGTTGACAAGAATTGATTCTTACAATGCTTGCAATCAACTCCGCCTGGAGTCCCTCTGGGGGCTACTGCCGGTCCTAAGCCCGGATAAAGGAGGAGGGTTGGGTATGGGGTTAGCGACCCAATCCCGTAGAAAACTAACTCGCTAAAAAAACGCTAACCAGAAAAAATTATTCAAAAAATGCTTTTAATCAATCAGAACATCTATTATGCAATCAAAATGTGAATTTTAGACGTTTAAGCTAAATTATAAATTATGATTGTTTCTAAGATAGAGTATATTTGAAAGTCATTGATATGATTCAATGTGTAGTCAAGAGTGTTTGGAAAAAAGATTAGATAGTATTCTCTCACTCTGTATCTCAATCCTAACTTCTTTATATTTGTAAACAGAAGAGTAGGAATTCATTGTATTATAGATGATATTAGTTCAGGATGAAAGCCCTAACCCAGTCTAGGTGGCTCGACACTGTGTGCACTATATATTGAGATTAGATGGTGGTTGGAGGTAGTCGATAGAAAACCCTGGATCCGGGTTTCGTGCTACTTGGCACTCGTCAGAAAGGTGTACGTGTAATCTTGAGGGGACTGGTGCTCCCTGGCGGATTCGATTCCGTGTCACCCAGCTTCACAGTCAGAGACGTTATCATTGAGCTATTTGGGCCGCAGAAATTAATTTTTAAATGTGTATAAATACAATTTAATCCTGGATATTATGTCTAGATAGAAATACACTCGATATAAATGTCACCAAGTCTCTGAGTGGCAGTTGATATCATACTGTAATCCTCAATAATGATTAAAATTTGACGAATAAAAGTCAAAATGACTTACTCGCCCCCCCCAAAAAAAACATCACCTACAAATTCTACATATAGAGCTTTCTATATGATTTAACTTCTCTAGATGAAAAAGTATAGAACATCTGAGTATTAATGTCAAAAACAGTTTGACAGATTTGACCTTATATGATGATTTATTAAATAAGATTATTACATCATTTCTATAGTTTGTCATTTTATGTATACGAAGAACTGTACATCCACTATATAGATCTCTTTTCCCCATAAAGTTTATCGAATAATTTAAATGATGATGATTTCAAGATTCACTTTCGACCTGTTTTCTCCATGTGTAGATAGTACTGACTGATTATTTGGATATATCCTAGATTCATTTAAATGTGATACATAAGATTTCTAGACTAGACGACTTTAATGGTAGTTTTTCAATTGTATAAGAGGATTGTTAGTTAGAGAGAAAGAGAGAGTGAGACTATAATTTATGGACGACCTTCAAGCAATGCCAAAGTGACCTTGAGAGTGTCTACCTACTTAATAGAGCTAACTGAAGGTTATAAAGCAATTTGAAGAATAAAGACAATGATCTACAATTGATGGTAAGGGTTAAGATTTAGATTTATGGTTTTCACCACGAACTGACATAAGCTAAAATGTCAAAACACTATTTAGCCAAAATCCAAGACCTGTTATCCTAAATCTGATTGGTCCTTCCATAAATTATAGTTTCGCTAAAGAAAGCATCGACTATTATTGTAGTAATTTTTACACTCGACACTTGGCACCATATTTTCTAAACTTGAATGAATGTGAAAATCATGCCATATTTGTGTTAATGATACTAGATTAAAAAATTAATTAGATAAATCCCGCCCTATACACGGTAAGGTTTTTAGTGTAACAGTCAGGATTCAATATTAAGTTATATCCGTTACCAAGTAAAATTTTTTGTTATACCATGCGGTTCCATTCAGTTATTGTCAAGTACCTTACAATTGTTAAACCAGGTATGCAGCAAAAGAAGACTAATATTGTATGGGAAGCTTTGTAACGAAAACTAGAGAGGTAATCTCCTTAGACCATATAGGTTCACAGAGTGTTAGAAGCAAGGAGATGATGACCTCGGTTGAATGAATGGTCATAATAGTCCTCTCACATTTGTTTCTCGCCTGAATTTTGGCCGTGAGATAAAATATCATCTGTTAGAATTTTTCTTGTACATCATAAGATAATTCCATCTTCTGTCTGAAACTGATGTCTTTTTCAGAACGAATCATTTCTATATCTGCAAAACGTCGAACAAAATAGTTATACATTCTAAGTCTTATTAAACATATTCACTTGATATAAATATGATTGAACTATTGAATAACAAACGATCTAACTTCTTATTACTGACGAATAAGATCACTTAATCGAATATGACAATTCAGAAAATGCTTCCACTTGAAATCTAAATGCTGTGTACTCAAACAACTGACTTTGAATCTTGGACATTTAGTGAAATGTAACTACTTTCTGATGTCATATGATTCACTGTCTACATTTAATTTACGTGCTCAAGTAACATAAATTATTAATGATTAATAAAATGTTAGCTCATGTACAAAATCAATCTTTACAGGGATTATTGATTTTTAGAATAGGTTAGTAATAATAAAGATAAAACTTTCATATAATATGAAGAATAGTTTCAGTCAACCAGCCAGTCAGTCATAATGAACCTGGAGCTTGTCGTAAATGTTCATTAGTTAACTTTCCCTATACGTATATACACGTTGAGATGGAATTAATAATAGTTGTAGCAATGTTTATGGAAAAAACTACACATTGAAAATATGCTTCAAGGAGACACAACGAAGAAGTATGTAATAAAATTCTTGATAAGGCATCATTGATGAGATTTAGTACATATCAAACTACCTTACCAACTTACTTTTATACTCATACAATACTGAGGGTGATGTTTTCTATTTGCAAGAGTTTGAGTCTCCCAATATCTGATGTTTGAAACTGAAACCGATCAGTCTTTATTGACACATGTTCAACCTGAGGGGACATCCTCTTTATTGTTGTTTAGTTACATGTTTCTGAATTGAGTCTAGTAACCGACAAGTTCTAAGTAAGAAGAAACGCTCATCAAAGATTTCAGATTTTAGCTATCATCCAGATATAATTAAAAAAAGTCTTTCTATTATTATTCTTATTCATTATTGGCTTTCTCACTTGATGTAAATTTTGATCGCTTTTTGTCACTCAGTAAATCAAGTCACGAAGTCTTCAACCGTAGTATCAATGATAAAATAGAATTAAAACGTGAATTGGGTTTATGGAGTGGTGTTTCTATTACCATTGGTACAATCATTGGATCCGGTGTATTTGTTGCACCAAAAGGTGTATTAGAGAATAGTGGCCAAAGTCCTGGTATCTCTATCATAATATGGATTTTATGTGGTATCATCTCATTATTGGGTTCATTATGTTATGCTGAACTTGGTACGACGATAACTCATAGCGGTGGTGATTATATGTACATTAAAAAGGCATTTGGTAATTTACCGGCATTTCTACAATTATGGGTAAGACTATATATATATATATATATATATATATATATATATATATATATATATATATATATATATATATATATATATATACTTTGTTGAACAGTAGGAATGTTAACTGATTTTGATATATCAGAGAGAAGATTGAAAGAATGTTAACTTCCAGGACTAATTCACGGATTATTATCATCATATATGTTCTTACGATATAACTATTAAGTAATTAGTTACTTCATCCGTATATTCCGTTTATCATAAGCTTTCGGTTAATCTATAAACTGCTATTATAGATATAGCAGAGGCTGGTTGCTGACTCTTGAACTCAAGGGTAAGGCAGTGAGAAAAGCTAGGGAGTTATGGACCAACAGGAATTTATCTGTTGACTCAAGGTTAACAGTTCTATTTGGCCATGTAATTGGCCAAATCAGAGACACTAAGTCATAGAGTAAATAGTGGACGCAAAATAGACCAAGGTAATGTCAGGGTTGTTGGCTTGTCACCTGACATTGGGTAACGATTACAAGATATAATTAATTTCCTTTTTTTTTGACAAGTACTCAGCAATATGCAGATATAAGGATTTATGTATGATGAACTCAATCGGAGAATTCATTGTATTTCAAGACTCTTAGTTAATTTAGAGTCACATACATCTGTTGAACAGTTTACAGATATCTAAAACAGATTATTATTATCATAAACTCGTCTGTTTTTATTTTCAATGGAAACTTGGATGACAACATAGCTGTGTGATGATGCCAAGTTATCTAACTTTGGTAACTGTTAATATAGAATACGTAGTTTACGAATTGTTCGAAATGGGAATAAAATTGTTTATTAATGGTTAATTGAGGTTATCTTCATTATTTTCATTGTTCACTGCGCTGAACTCAACTATTTTGGGACAGTTTTCTGTTTACTTAGTGGGTGACTATTGCCTGTTAGGATGTGCAGTTTTCACCAAAGATTTCACTTCAAACCCTAACTTTATATATATATATATATATATATATATATATATATATATTATCGGGGACGTTGAGTTTAGCTACACTGAATATATCTATAACAAACAGTCAAGGCTGAGAGCCTTTAAGCAATGCTACATTAACCTTGCGAAGTCTACATACTTACGGGAGTTAGATGAGGGCTATATACTAGTGTAAGGAATCAGGATTAGGATTAACAGCTGGAAATTATGGTTAGAGAGTTAGATTTAGGGTTTCTATCACGAACTGTCATCAGCCATAATGCCAAAATGCTGTTTAGCCATATGGATGAATGAATTTCGCGCCAAAATTCAAGAGCCGCTATCTTAAATCTGATTGGTTCATCCATAAATTATAGTCTTGCCAAATGTTATATATATATCTGTTTATTGAACAGGTGAATCTTGTGGTAATTCGACCAACATCCACTGCAATTTGTGCTTTCAGTTTTGCATATTACGCTCTCTATCCAATTTATTCAAACTGTGATCCACCACATCTACTTATTCTTATTTTTTCAATTTTATCTATAAGTAAGTTAAAAGTAATATATATGTCTTAAGATTATGCCTGAATACATTTGTTATGCGTTATTTTACAACAGGACGAAACTTTAGAAGAGTCAGAACATTTAGAACTATTTTTCGGATTATCATTGCTTGTATTTCTCTTGTATAATTGTCGTATTTTTGTATTCCCGTTATTGTAAGCTTCTAATGGACTTACTGTCAGTCATTATATGTTTTGTTATACTGTAGTTACTGCTTATTAATTAAATACTATTTGCTCCACCCTTTACCACTTTCGGAACGATCGTGTTTAAAACATAACTTCCTATTTGGAATGCTGTGTGATCATGCATTTCAAATCTATTTTTGTATGAGTTTTGAGTCGTGACTGAATTGAGTACAATATAGAACTGGCTTACTTCCCATCATCGTCTTCTGTTTAGCTATTGGACTAGAAGGAGCTTGAGAACCATTAAGCGTTAAGGTTTCATTGGTGTTCATTGATCAGTGTGTCGCTTGATAAATAGGTCACCGATATTACTGGGGATGTAAGTAAACTAATCATCGATAATCAGACATTTTACTGGGAAATGTAGGAAGTGATATCAGTTAGAATCTTTAGCTGTAATAAATCAGCGTTCTCAAGATGCAACGCACTGTTTATTTGCTCATGATTATTCATAGTGTAGAGATTAATGTGGTTTTAAAAAATGACTTCACCATGTAATGACACCGAACGAGAAAATATTACAAACCAGTGAGGATTGAATGTTAGTTTGGGACTCTTCATTTGTGTGTATCTACTCTGAATACAGGACCTTTAGACCAGAAAGGTTATAATATTCGTTTTGACTACTGGTTACATTGAGGTTAACAGTTTTTACCTTCAAGAGTTAGACAAACATCCACTGAGGAGATAATAAGCAACAAATAGGTTAAAATTCAAGAAATATTTGCGAAAAACAGTCATCATCTCAGGTTTCTTTGAGAGATTCCTGGAATCAAATAACAAAATAGATTAATCCCCACAACACTAAAAAGACTTCTTGTGCAGTTGTTGTGTTTGAAGGAGATAGTTCTACAGAGACACTGAAACCCGGCTTCTGAGTCCTCTGAGAAAGATCTGTTTAATTGAGCTTAGAATGTACCAAGAGTAAACTACCATTCTAAGACACGTCACTACGTATCTCTCAGTTTGCGTTTTCTCATGTATCACGTCGTATCGGTCGTACAAAGCGTGCTCAATCGAAGTGCATCAAATGACAGTGTCCTGTCTTTCTATCAAATGAACAAAAATAAATGAATCAACAGATGAAGTTTGAAGTATTCATCAGCTCTGGTCAAGAATAGCTCTACCAGAAGTATCCTATGAAATTTTCTAAAATCTTATACGAAACTGACAAAAATGAAGATGGATTGGGATTTTGTGGATAGTTGGGACTTTTACCAGTCACCAATTCAAGTCTGAACTTTATATTAAAAGTTACATGTCCAATCCTTTGTTCTACTACGATCTTAATCCACCTCTTATTAGTAATTATTTGTTTATTGTAACATCTTATTAATACTATGATCGAGCAGAGAATCTGATAAGTCTTGCTAATTGGACGCTATATTCGGTTCCTAAGCTCTTCTAGTAACCCCCAAGCTAGAACTACACAGCGACTTGAACACGAGAGAAAAAGAGCAAAATATGTAAGAAACACATTACTCCAAAGGTTCATCTATGTACAGGAAATATAAGGTCTTTATAGTATTTTAGATTTCTTTGGGTTTTCCCGGAAATTCTAGAATGCTACCAAACATAGTAGCAATGTAGTAATCATCCATTCAGAAACTTGATATGTGACTTTCCAACTTCTAGATGTTTCTGGCAAAACTTCCGGTGAACGCTGATTGGACAAGGTGCTTCTCAGTGTCTTCAGAGCCTTTGTTGGCTTTTTTCAAGGAGTTTTCCGGATCTGCCCAATACCTCCTCCTTTTCAGAAAATAAGATCTTTTCTTTGGGTCTACTTGCATCTTGGTAACTGGTTTTCCGCGGCGTCCGGACTTTCTTGGTATCCAGTGCCTAGGAGTGTCTGTTGGGGTTCCTGTCATTGGAGTATCTATAATGATCTCTAGCGGAAGCCTCACTCGACTATCTAGAGAGTCCTTTTTTCTTTGTGTATTTGACTGATGTGTCTAATCCACGTTCCGAAAGTCCCACGCACTTTGTATAAAACATTTCCCATTCTCTTTTCAATGACTCCCAGTTCCCAACGATTTTTCCCAATCTATGACTTGACGAGCACTTTGTCACCGACGTTAAAACCTAGGATATTCTGATTTTGTGAACTCATACACAACTTGTATTTGATACTTGAGATTATCGCAATAAGTTTCTCTGTTATGCAACACTTGTTCATTTTATTACAGAATACTATATGTTAAATAGTAAACTATAGTAAACTATATTTTTCAAAGAAAGATATTCTATTTTTGGTATGATGGAATTTATGGAGGTTGCAGGATAAAAATGCCATTGAAAAGTTAGAAGTACTGGATGATGATTTCATCCTAGTTTGGTGTTCCTCAATGATGCTCATCCGCAACCCCACATCCGGGAATTAAGCCAGAGATATTTGGTTTACGCGCGAACGGCTAACTCCCAAACTACTAATCCAGTATTTAATAGTTTGTGTGCTTCCACGTTTTCAATGGTAGTCTAGCTAAGATCACATCGTGATTTAAAAAATGAAATTTTATATTGTTCAATGATATAAAGAAAATAAATAACATGAAGGTTTCTTGACTAAAATCTGATCGATGTAGTTCTAACAATAATTTATTTTGTGTTATATCCAGCTAATCGATCATAATCGATGTAGAGACTGGGATAGATATCTCTTATGTCAAATTGTCATTGTCAGAACAGCACGATGAGATGGAGTTAAAAAGGTAAATAGCACATGAATTGAAATAGTGTCGTAGAAATGATGATAAGAAAGACTTAATATTCAGAATGGTCTTCGAAAAGACAGAATGAAGAATGCTTAATCACAAGATCTAGAGAACGATAAAGATCACATGTATGTAATGAATTATAATCATTGCCATCCAACATCTACACAAACATTAATCAGAGTTATCACACTGACGACGATTAATGTGTCATGATTTGGTTTGGTCATTCCCATCTAATTTTCTTTCTACACTAATAAACAATATGCATCAAGGTAGGTGATGATTCAATTAAGTAACTAATAAACGTTTTATTTCATTTTGTATTTCTATAGTTATTTGTCTACTTATCTTGTTTCTAAATTCCAGCATTCCTGACATGGATAAATATCATGAAAGTTCGTTGGGCTACAAGAATTCAGAATTTATTTACAGCAGCTAAATTATTAGCATTAACTGTCATTATTCTATCTGGTTTATATGTTGTATGTCAAGGTGAGTTATGGGTTGGATCAATATAAGTCGTTTGATAAAACGTACTGTTTGTTGAGTTAGTTTGAAAAATATAAAAAGTAACATGTAGATAAATTCTATGGTTTACATGATAAACTAAGTTTTAGTTAAAATACTATTGACGGTTGTTTTGTTCTATTATAGAACTTTTCAGTGACAGTGCTTAACCTTAACCACATCAGCTGTTAAACCAAGGACTTCTAAGTCTAGCAGTTCATACTTCTTCGATTACGATAGTCATCTAATTAAGATTATCTCGTAATGTAAATCACAAAATTCAGCAACTTCCATAAGCCTCTTACATTAACTGTAAATAAATTGCTTAGGTATTTTTGAATAGAAGGACATGATAGTTTGTTATACTGACTCAGTGATTTAAAGGTAAGATGATTGTCCACTAAAATATGAAAGTTATGAGTTCCATCATCTGTAGATTATGAATTTGTATTGTTAGGTAGTTCGAGCATACTATTGTGCTTACCTATTTATTGGTATTTAAAAAAGCTTTCATATTTTAGGGTGGAAATCAGAATGAGTAAATTTTATTAATGGTAGGTTTTATCGTTGCTTTCGACCTACTGTATTACTCATTACATTTTAAGTCTATAAAATTCAATTGAGTTAATCAAGGCTTCTTATTGTGAGTTGTTGCTCTTTATTCAAGGTTTTTCTTCAACCACGCTTTACAGTACTGACTGTTACGTCTATTTTTGAGAGTAGAACTATTTCAAGTATCTGTGTGCGTGACCAAAGGTCCTGGGTTCGAGTGCCGCGTGCGGGAACTTGAATGTACACTGCTGAGCAGTCCCACACTAGGACGAAACGGCCGTCCAGTGCCTCGAGGCTTCCAGTGATGGTCTAACATTGATCAGTTTATGGTCTCAATTTAAAAAAACTCATCAATCTCCACAATCCTATGCTGATAAATGGAGAGTAGTTGAATCAAAGTTAAAACATTTTTAATATTTTGTAACGGAGTAGTAATACTATTGATTACTAGCGAGATTGTTGTCTAAGACATTTCATAAAAGCTGTGTTACTTTTCATCCGAGATATATAGTTGAGAAGAGGAAGTTTCCTCAAGATGAATTAAAATGGTTAATTCAACCATACAGGCAACCTTCAGTGATACTTAAACTAACCTTGAAAGAGTGGAAAATCAATTTTTAGTCAGTCAGAATACAAATGATATAAATCGTTGACTAGAAAAAACCAAACGAGGTTAGTTTTAGAATTTAGAGTTGAGATAAGGTTCTATATTTGGGATCTTAGGGTTGGATTTAGGTTTTGGGTTAGGAATTACTAGTGATTATTAAGAATGACATGGATGAATACCTTGTAACAATATAGAGTCATACTTGTCCAGTTAGTTCCTTGATTCCAACTACAAAAAACTTTTAAGTTACGTTTAGAAATATATAAATCTTGTTATGGTATTACAAATATGTTAATTCTATTTGCTTTTTATTATTTTCCCTAAGAAACAGTAATCACTTTCTCGTTTTTACTTCATGGGTAATCTAGTTCATCCTTATTCCTTAGTCGTTTCATGTTTATCAAGTTTAAGCATATTATTAGTAAAATTTCGATCGATTTTACTTGTTCCCTACTTAATCTTAAATGAAATACAAGCTTATGGAATAATATACTTATCCGTCAATGTTTAGCAGATCCGATTTCAATGTTTAATGTATGTCTAATATCCAAGCATTTTGCTATTCATTCGATAACTGAATACTGCATATAAGAGAATACTTTCCACTGAAGATCTCATATGAAGCTTTGAATTACCATTTTTCTGCTGTTTTCATCCGAAAAGTTAGGACACGCTACAGTGGTGTTTCCACAGAAGATATGTGTTGATAACTTCATCTAATTAAAATGAAATCCTCAGTGGACATCATACTCTTATTTGCAGTACTGACCATTACGACTTTTGTATTAGGACTAAATTTTAAAATTGACAAAACCAAATAGCGCAATATACGTTAGCAATGTGAGCAGTTAAACAATGTTCACAATGCATATTTTTTTAAAAAAATTGGTCAATTTTCTTCTAAGTGTTTTAAAAGTCATTTAAATAAACTGAATAAACAAAGGATTACATTTTCGACTGAGATCATGAATTGATCAATGTTCGATCACCATTGAAAACCTGGAAGCACTGGACGACCGTCTCGCCCCAGGATGGGACTCCTCAGCAGTCTACATCCATGATCGCACACTAAGGATTCAAACCCAGGACCATCGGCCTTGCGCGCGAACACTTAACCTCTGGACCACTGAGCTGGTATTCAACGGTGTTAATGTCTAACTTTCAACCAACCCACGATATTGCGCAACCATCTTCCATTGTCTTCGGTAGGTAACTGCCTTACACCCGACATGGATTAGCTCCACTAGTCACGGCTTCTCACTAGAACTCGGAGAATCCCCTCACGAAGCTAGTCGCTAGTGAGCACATGATAATTATCAGTATAAGGTTAATGAGCTTTTGATTGAGATCATGATCATGATTACATTTTCTATGTATTTATCAAATTTATTAGATATTAAATGGATAAACATTCTTTATTACATCCTCATTAAGTATAGTAAAACAAAATTTATTAAAACATTAGTATTTACTTTTTGAATCAGTAAAATATTTGTCTAAATGTATACCTGTGTGTGTATGTGTTGTATACTTTTGTAGGTAGGCTAGAAAACTTTGAAGAATTTTGGCAACCTACTCGACCGATTAATCCATCACGTATTGCTCTAGCTTTTTATTCTGGTTTATTTGCTTATGCTGGCTGGTAAGTGCATTGAAATTTCTTGTAAAAGTAGTACAATAATAATAAAGGAAGTCATTGGTAAATTAAAGCCTCTTCGCATAATATCCGTATGAATATATACAACGTCCAGCCTTTGTAGGTTTTGTTCTGGCCTGAAGTTACCTTGTTTGCAGCGGGGTGTGTGAGGAGTAGCGTCGGTCAGACAGAGAATATAGAAGAGAAAAAAACAAGAGGAAAAGTGAGCCGACGACTCAATAGGCACATAGAATGCACTTATATTACAATTATAGAAGCAATCGATAACAATCATAAATAACACAAGCATAAGATTAAGACAACCTGAGAATCAAAACAAGGAGTTGGTAGCGAATAGTTTTGAATGCGCCATATATATTCATATGTAGGGGATGTGGGTGGAGTGGACATTCCATGTTTACAATGTGATCAATATCGCTGGATAGTATCATTATATAATAATCACAAAGTGTATTGCACTAGACTCAATGAGGTCAACAGTTGTATTCTACAGTCTCATTCAGTTACGATATAAACTTCACATAACTGACCAAATTTATTATGCACAGCATAAAATTGAGATTTGTAGGAAGGTTTAATTGTCATATACTCAAATCATGAGTATATGTACATAGATTTTTTCTTCTGACTCAGACAAGGACATATAGACTGAGATGTTGTTTAAGTGTATCATCAACTTCTTCTGATATCATGCATGATTCATAATTCCTCACATACTCTTTGACTTTAAGAGGTCATGTAAGCCGTCTGGCTCTTAGAAAAGAAAATATCTGGACTTTTGCAGCTTATAATTAACAGTATGAGCGAATGAATTATAATTCAGTATTTTGAAGGTAACATATTCTCTACGAGTACTGAATATTCTTGGACTAAAAAGTCTTTTTTACTTCATTTACTTTGTTGAAAGGAGTGCTAGCTTGAAATGTGTAAGAATAACTATTCGTTTTTCTAAAATAGTGTTTGATTTTGTTTGAACACTGGTGGGAAGCTAGTATACTTGAGACGAACAATGAACGATTTTACTGTATATATGATTGACCCACTCTATACAAAGTACACAGTCAGTAAATAATTTAGTACACTTCAGCTCGATTGAAATCAAGAACATGACGTTCAGCTAACTAGGACTCATGTTAATCAATAAATAAGTAGATACAAAGAGTAAGAAAATATATATGACGTGTCAGTTATCTATCTGACTATCTTTTAGCTTGTCTGTAATCAATAATCAAATACTGTTTACTGTTGCCTACAACACTTCCCCAGCGAAGTTTGTTCGTAAGACTTGTTTACTGTTCATCCTTGGGTTCATTTGAAAAATTCTCGTTTTTTTTCGTTTCCTCATTAGCCTTCAACTAGCTCCCAACTGTAATTCATTTCTTTCCATTACAAATGATGATAAACCATCCAATATTTCACATAATTACCTCTGTCGAAAAAGGTTTAACTTTGGATGACTCCCTACTACATTTTCTATCCCATTATTGATTTAAATGTCTGATAATAAGAGCATTTTTTAACTATCAATTCACACAATACTTTTCTATAACTCCCGTTTATTAAGCCCAACCATTTTGTCCTTCCCGGCTGGAAATCATATACATATACCAAATTGCCCACATTAAAATCACGGATTTTTAGAAAAATTTTTCCCGTATTTTCTAGTAGTTCATTAGTTTTATTCTTAATTGGTTGAACCATCTTCATATTAGATGGTGCCGGTATATTTATAACAGTGTGTACTTTTTCTGGGTCAAGTCCACGTCCATGAGAATAGATATTAGCCCCCCAAATATTGATTACTCAACAAAATGTGAACACTTTGCTCCCTTAATACGAAAACCATACCCTCTAATGCGAGCAAAAACTTTATGTAATTGGTTGTAGTGTCCTTTTCTATTTCTACTGGCAGTAATAATATCATCCATATGTGCCACGTTAAATGGTACATCGCTTGACATAGTTTAATTTGTTTATTTCGGTTGGTGTTTTTCAGCAAAGTTGTTTTCTGTGGGATGGAGATGCTGACCCCATACCCAACCATCCTCTTTTACTTGGGTTTCGGACGGGTAGTAACCGTAGAAGAGTTATAGATGGAGTTATCGCTCAACATGATAAAAATAAATTGCTGATAAATTGCTTCAGTAAACTTACATCAAAAGGTAGCCTATTGTATTGAAACAATCCTCGATGTGTATTTACAATTACACTCCCCTTAGATCACTACCCGAAGATATGCATCCGAAAATATAGTACAACTAATCAGATTACTGAAAATCCTCTGGTATATTGATGATCCTATGATGTATACCTTGTATACCATTGGATTCTTACTCAGGGATTTAAAGATTAAGCGTTCTCGTGCAAGACTAAAATGTTCAGGGTTCAATTCACACATGAACCCATGAATATGAATTCCTGAAGAGCCCCATACTGGGACAAGACATCAATCCAGAGTTTCTTGATTTTCACCGGTGATTTAACTAAGATCACTCTGTAATTTAAACCACAAAAGTATAATTTTATTAAGAATTCTCAGCAAGAATATATATTAGGGAAGACCATACGTGGTTCTTAAAATAACTATGATTAATTTTAACTTATTGCCACCCATTCAGGAAAACAGTTATTGTCAATGAATAGTTTGTGACAGAACAAAAACAATGATTGTTATATCCGAGCGAAGATTAAATCACGAGTGACTTCTGAGACATATTAATTGACTAATATTATCTATACATTCTTATGGTATAACTGTTCAATAACTAGATTATGTATATTTATATTCCTCTTATTATAAGCTTTATTTTGACCTACAATTTATTATTATACGATTTACTGTTCTTAAATTATACTCAGTTTATTCATTACCGTCTCCCATGTTCACAGCCACTTTTTGGCTTTATTGTGTACAAATGTTATTTCCTATTTTATGGTGCGTTGCGGTCTATTTGGTTGATATATAAACTCAGTATGCCTGAAATAAAAGATTCGATTCGATTCGCATCGCATATTGGAAACTGGTATTGTTGTTCTGGACTCAAGTGGACGGGCTAGGCGGACATAGGACCAATAAAGACGCTAGACTGCCCATACCGGTCGAACGTCATTGGTTTGGCACAGTGGGAAGATTGTATAAGTCGTATTTTGATTGGTGGATAAATCACGTGATAAAAGCCGGACATAAAGTCATAACAATAATATTACAAAGGTTAATTACTAAATCTATTAAAGTTTTCTACATGTTAATCAATCTATAAATTGAAAAAGACAACAATATGTAAATTCATTTATATTGGTTATAGATCATTTATTTATTTATTCATTTAAACACATAAACATTGGTACAAGGAGGCACCAAATACATATGTGCCACATAAATCATTCGATTTGTGTGAGGGCTGAGATACTGTCCGGGTGCCCAAACAGAAGCAGGTGGTTTTCTTGGGGGCCCACACCCCGAGCCTTTGACCTAAAGGTTTGATTCACAAAGCAGTGGAGCAACGTCAGGAGATGCGATCTCATGGTAACCGGTGACCAAGAATTGGTTCGTATGCCACTTGTTTCCTTAAGATCCTGGAGCCTATGTACACCATTGGTTTGGAATGAGGGTTTATCAACTCCCCTATGTGGGTCCTCTGTATCCACCAATCTGGTTAAAGCTCCGAACATTTGGTCTTCGTCCTCTCAATTTCGTAAACAACCCCTCGCCGCGTGAAGACAGTAAGTAGGACTTCCCTGTTAGTGTTTAGTTACGATTAGATTTGACTTATATGCAATATATAATCTGTGTAGGAGTTGAGAATCTTTTCTTTTTTACACTAAACGGTAAAACATTTTACTTTATGATGACAGCAATAAAAATAAATTTTCCTTCTAATTTCAAATTTTCTGATGATTATATGTAATGACATTTCTACAACTTTTGTTTTTACATAATTTAAGATAAAAATTGCTTCATTCTTGAATGTTCTACACAAAAATAAAACAAGTTAAATGTCCTCTTCTCACTTCTGTTTGGCTTGTTTCTTTGTCTCTCTCTCTCTTTGTCTCTCTCTCTCTTTCCCTCTATGCCAGATTTATATCATAATCAACCATATACTACTGATGTATATGAGAATAATTGAAAATGAAGTAAATTTTCTATCTTATCCATGATTTTATTAAAAAGATACATGATTAGATAGGAAAGTTTATTAGTAGAATTTTCATAATAAATATTCTTAATCATTTAATAATAAAATAAATACGAACTTGAAAGTGATCAAAGAGAGAATCATATTTAGATCAAGATCTATGCTGTATTTAATTTCAAAAACTCTATACATCGAAAAAACACAAGCTTATTTGTGAAAAATTATATTTGAAATAAATTCAGTGATTAAAATGTTTCGTCTAGAGAACTTGTCTAGGCTTCTTCGGGGTAATAATAAGTGAAGTTGAAATAATGAAGGAAATATGTTTGATTTTGATTATTACTCTGAAGAAGCTCAATCAAGTTTACTGGACGAAACATTGGAATCATTTTAAATTAAATTATTTAGAATGTAATTTTCACATATAATGACTTCTCTATTTTACTTACATACTTGCGAATGTTACTCTCAAAGGAGCATAGGTTGCCGACCAACATCCTCCAATCCAATCTGTCCTAGGCCTTCCTTTCTAGTTCTATCCACTTGTTGTTCATTCTTCTCATATCTGTCTCCATTCCCCTGTGTAATACGTTCTTTGGTCTTTCTCTTCTCCTTTGACCTTGGGGATTGCAAATAAGGGCTTGCCTTATGACACAGTTGGGTGCTTTCCGTAATGTGTGTCCTATCCACTTCCAGTGCTTCTGCCTGATTTATTCCTCCGTTTGGATCTGGTTTTTTTCTCTCCCACAATAGAATGACTTCTATATACTTAGTGCCTAATTTCTATTATACTGTTCGTTCTAATATTGACGAATATTCGTATAGAAGAGAAAAGTTTATTATAGTGATTGTGATGCAGTCATATTCTGTCTTGTATTTTCTATTTTCTTATTATAATATCATATTGATAATTGTGTTTTTTGTGTTTTAAATAACCAAAACACTTGAATACTACAAAGCTGTTTGGAAAAAAGGTCCTTTTTTTACTCAAGTAAGAATTTTATTTACTACATCATCTTCCTTTTGTGTGATTTAGGAATTTTTTAAATATTATTACTGAAGAACTACAAGATCCTGAACAGTAAGTGAACAGTTCTATTATTTTGATGAGAAAAATATGTTTGTGTTATAGTTGTTTCAATATTTTCACTTTGTGTTCTTAGCCTGTTGTGTATTACTATAAGTAACTATTAGAAATATTATTGCACGACTGTTTATCATTGTTTTCAGTGAATAATTGACTCTATAACAGACATGGTTGAATTCCACTGGTCACGGTTTTTCATTAGAACTATAGGAAATATCTCTTGAAATTAGTCAATAGTGAGTACATGATGATTATAATCAAAATGGGGTTTTGTGGATATTGTAGTAATTTTCTTAATAGTTGAATGCATGAGTCGATTAAAGCTATATCATCATGCGAAACCTGGAAGCATCGAGAGGTTGTTTATTATTATTATTAGCTTTATTCAACATTATATTTTTGGCACAATATAGAATTATGAGCATAAAGTATTTCAACAAGTTTCCTTTTCTTATATCTTGATCGATTATGACGATAAATTTTGAATGATGACCAGTTAGGTGTTAGGAGTTCGGTAATCCACATTTGATTAATGTTCATTCGTTTCAATGCATATTGCTAGCCACCATGATGTCGCTGATTGTACCTTTCTGTAACCTGTATAGCGAAAGGTTGTAAACTTTTCATAAACGCGCCTGAATAGATTATGAGCACAATAGACATAATGATGTGCTAAAACAAACAAGAAAACAGATAACTTGATGAAATATCTAGATCGGAGGAACAGGTAGCCCAGATATTCAAGCAGGCCGTCCTAGTATGGGACTCCTTAACAGTGAGCATCCACGATCCCACACGCCTTACTAGATTTAATCGATTCATGAATTCAACTATTAAAAAATTACTGCAATATCCACAATACCCCATTCAGAAATATTATTGTAGGTTAATATTTATTACTACTCAATAGTTTACAAGCAGTTTAATCGAGAAGAAAAACAGTATATTTGCGCCTATATGTATGGTTGATATTCGCCCTAAATAATTAATCACATTTTACAGTACTATTAAAAAATCACATATGAAACAAGTGTTAAATTATAATATCATGGAGTCCCCCTCTTTATAAATGGTACTGTTGTAATTGGATATCCAACTGTTATAATTGTGTAGTCGTAGCTGTTACGTAAGTTTCGACTCTGTTGAGTCCCGGATCTTACTGCTTTTACTTGACAATTAGGAACCACTGCAGTTTCTTGACCCAAGTGCTTATACGGAGAAACGGAAATCAGTACAATCCCATTATGTAAAGTAAGGACAAGGAAGATTGTTGTAATGGACATTTATTGACTCCCCAAAAACACGTCCCCAAACGAAGTCCTAAAATCACATTCACACCATATCATCATTAGACCACAATACAATCATTTATATTACTAACTAATCTCGTTATTAATTTTAGCACGTTTCTAGAAGTTTCCAGAACAATAAAGTTAAGCATAAGCTCATGAATTTCCTTGTTTTCTGTGCCTAAACCAACCTTGGAAGCTAAACTCTTCTTCGTACTTTTCGAGGTTCAAGTCTAGGAGATTATGAAGGACTAGCAAGTAGCAAGAAAGTTAGAGTCAAGCGTTCAAGTACGAAACCTATCAGTTAACAACTTCTTAAAAATGAATAATATAAAGATAGTTGAATGGCTCCACATTATTTTCTTCAAACTAGTGTATGTTCAGTCTGAATATAAACTAAAATTTCTGTAGAGAAATAGATCAAATATGATTAGAAGTGGGATCAAATAGGGCATTTGGGACTCATCATTTCATCTTTTCTATATAAAGTTGTGACATAATAGCTATAGCTAGACAAAATTCAGTTCTGGACCAGTGAGACTAATTTATGAACTAACCAATCAGATTTCAGATAGCATGTCTTAGATTTTGGCACGAAATTCGATTTAGCTAAATATCCTTTTGGCATTATAGCTTATGTCAGTTCGTGATGAAAACATCAAGTCCTATTCTTAACCTTAACGTTCAACTGTAAATCTTAATCCTAATTCCTCACACTAATCTATAACCCACATTTTACCTTAGTAAGTAAGTGGACACTCCAAGGTCATTTCAAACTGTGCTTAAAGTTCGTCCATAAATTATAATCTCACTACATGCGATTAACAATAGAAATACAAGTTACTAAAACTTATTTTAATAGGATTCTAGAAAGTAATCTGTTTAGATGGTCAGTTTTTATCTCTTATTTAGAGAATAATTTATCCTTCAATTTCTTGAATAACTCAATGAATTTAAAGTTGAAACGATCTTTAAAAAGAAAAAAAAGGAGAGAAGAAAAGATCTAAATCCTTTTCGAAGAGAAAATTTATCAGTTTCATCATGTTTGAAGCATTTGAATAAACTTGGAATATCATCATTTAGATCTAAATGAACATATTTTTAGCATATTTTTCTTTTAAATGATTGTTACTTTTATGAATAATCAGTATAGAGGTTGTGGAGATTATTAAGCTTTTGGTTGAGATCATAAACCGATTGATGCTAGACCACCGTCGGAAACCTGAAAGCACTGGACGGCCGTTTCGTTTTATTGTGGGACTCCTCAGCAGTGCGCATCCATGATCCCGTCCGCGGGATTCGAACCAAGGGCACTCAGTCAAGCGCACGGACCATTGAGCCGGCATCCAGTGGTGTTAGTGTCTAACATGAACCGATCCACGAAATTGCGCGACCATCTCTCATTGTACTGAGGTAGGTACCTGTATCCACCCGACATGGAATAGCTCCACTGGTCATGGCTTCTCACCAGAACTCCAAGAATCCCCTCGCGAAGCTAGTCACTAGTGAGCACATGTTGATTATCAGTATAGACGTTGTGGAAATTATTAAGTTTTTGATTAAGATCATGAACCGATTGTGAATAAGCTGTCTCTAAATTTTATAAGTGAGAAAATGACCATTTTTGTTATGAAATGCGATCAGCTGAATAGATTATAGAGTATCAAAGAAGATTGGAAATTTGTTTTATCCTAGTTTAGAACTTTTTAACAGTGAATACTTACGACATTATCAAGGATTAAATATCAAACTCTGAGGCCTTATATTGGTAGCGTTGACTTTAGATCACTGAGTTCAAGTATTCTGGTTTACAGTACTAACTTCTATCAATTTACAATAAAGTGCGATCACTATCCATCTTCACATCAAATTAGTCCCCATAATATAAGTGATTAGATACCGACACATTGATCTAAATGTTAAGCATAAGTTACGATACCTACAGGTCATTGTTTCGACCTCTAGTAGGGCCGTGGATGAACACCGGTGAAGTTTCCCCTAGTAGGACGAAACAGCTACCTATTGTGTAATGCTTGAGATGTTAATCAATAATTCTCTTTCTAAGTTCATCAACCAGAATTCTATGTATCATTTTTTCTACTCCATGCTTTCTATTCCATCTATAGCCTAGCATCTTTAGCCTTGACCAATGATGCGTTTTGATCGACAAAATTATCATTAAGCTAATGTAAGCTTTATTTCTATTGGACCACCGCTTTGTGCGCCTTCTTTTATTCAGATTATGGAAGAGAAGATTGCAGTTAAGCTTCTATTATTGTATATTCCAAGCATACGTCCAGACAAACTGGACCACATTGCATCATGCAATAGAAAATCGTGGTGATATATAATACAGGCTAAAACTGTCAGTGAACCGGTCAATCAGTAGATGATTGATTATCAACAAATTAAGAATGATAAAGCATATTGTAATAGTTAATGAGTCGAACGAGAGCTTACAACAAACTTAATGTAAAGAAAAACATGGTAGTCCAGTTATTTAACAATTATACAATTAATAGTTCATGAAGTACTTTTGAGAGTTATCATTACTTTAATCTTCATTCTAATATATCATACTGTTTCTTAATTTTAAAGAGTTATCTATCTAAGGTTATCCCATGATTTAAATAATAAATCAGAAGGGGTTTTGTGAAGATTTTAGTAATTGCAACAGTTGAAATCATGAGTCAATTGAAGCTAGACCACGATGGAAAACCTGCAAGCACTGGGCGACCGTTTCATCCTAGTATGGGGCTCCTCAGCAGAGCGCATCCACGCTTCCGCCCCCTCGAGATTCGAACCCAGGACCTATCATTCTCGCGCGCGAGCGCTTAAACTCTAGACAACTGAGCTGGCCTGAGTCCAACGGTGTTAATGTCTAACTTCAACTAATCCACGAAATTGCGCCACCGTACACCATTGTCTTCAGTGAGCTTATATCTCATAACAGACCTGGTTGAACTCCGCTGGTAACGGCTTCTCACTAGAACTCTAGGAGTATCCCTTGAAGTCAGTCACTAGTGAGTAGATGATAATAATAAATAATAAATCTTAGAAATATATTAAAATTTTTTAATAATTTGTAGTTATGAAATTGTTGAAAGAAAATAAACCAGCAAATACAAATTTAAAGCAATTAGTCCCATTTGATCAATTTCGATAGTGTAATAAGAAGACGAAGATTATCGGAACTAATTTGATGCAATACATTTCGAACAATCTGACCCCATATAATATACTTGTCAAGAACATTTATATATAAAAATAAATGATCAACTACACTAGAAAGGAAGAGTAAGAAGAGACAAGGATGATAAAGAAATAATGTGAAAACAATTTGAAACCTCATCACTCTAGATAATAAGCTAATATTACAAGGGTATTATAAGCAAAAATGAATAGTGGCTAGCAGTGGAATCAAGTTTGACGCGCGTTTCGTTCTATTTGGGACTCGTCAGCTGGATGTACCTGTATCTTAGAGCTGATATTGACTTTAGGACTCGAACTCAGTACCATTCGCTTCAAATGCCATCGCATTATCCACTTAGCTACTGAGTCCTGATAGCCACTTGCTTGAGTAATGCGGTGAAGATTCAAGTAAACAATACCAAGTGAATTATCAGGATATGTTTAAGGTGAGAATAAACTGATTTTGAATATACAAAGGGGGTTTGAATTTTCATATGGCTAAAGTTTCAATAAACCTTAGTATATGCCATATTGCACTTTTGTACAATACTACAAAAGCCGAGTTAAGATCAATCTTATGACATGTTTTAATTATGTGTTATATATTATTGTTATTCTATTTTATTTTTTTTTACTTAGAAATTTACCACGATCTATTTATATTAGTATTACAATAGTGACATTTGTTTATGTATTAACAAATATGGCATATTTCATTGTACTTCTACCGTATGAAATTATTCAATCGAATGCAGTAGCTGTGGTATGATGTCAATGTGTTGTTTTATTCTTTTATTTAAAATATTAATATTTGATATTATTGAGTTAAAATGTTACATTTATATAAGTAATAGAATTGTAATGTCAACACAGAACTGAGTCTACAAATTAGGTTGTGTTGATTGTGATGCCTTCTATATTGGAGAGTTATCTGGTGAAATCTTGACTCATTCCAAAGAACTTATTAGGTACACACAAGAAAAACCTCCTAATAATCCCGTAGAATTGGATAGACTTCAAATGAAATCAGTAATAGCAGTTTACATCATTTTCAACGATCACCAAATCGATGTTAAAAATATCAAAATATTACAAAAAGGCTTTTTCAATGATAAAGAAAGGAGAGTAGCTGAAACGTTCCATATAATACTTAATCCTACTGCTCTTAATAGAAAAGAAGACCTTACTATACATCCTACTTGGACTATCTGTCCTAGCCACCTAGTCTGATATTATTCACAATTCATACTATTATCTTACCAACTAAACTCTATCCTTTCTCACTATAAAGGTCACACATTTTTTCACTTTTAACAGTGCACAAATTTACATACACGTCGCTTATGAATCACCTTGACCGAAATGACATGACATTGATTTATTCAGACCTGTTTTTCGATTGATCATATAATATCCTTGTTGTTCCGTTTGTACTATTTAGACTCGGATTAATTTTGATTTGGTTATTTATTTATACTCTGAAGAAGTGGCTTACACTAAGTCACAAAACGTCAGAACATCTAATTTTTCTACTCATTGGGATATTACAACTATATTACTTACTTATTTATAATAGAATTGAGATAATAATTTCCTTAGTCATATTGTTTATTTAATTAGGAGTTTTATCAACTTTGTATACAGATCAATGAAGGAGCACAAAGTTATGAATTTTGTTTATAAGATTGTTTAAATTCAAATTATTATGTCAAGAGATGTTCGAGACTAGTACAGATATGAAAATTTTCTATATGCGACCCCTTAACTGGATAGTGAGTGAGACGACTGGAAATTAAGGAGGAAGTTTGTTGGGCTAGACCGATTCAAATACATATATATATATATATATATATATATATATATATATATATATATATATAATCGTTAGAAAATAAAAGTCTTTTGGCCAATCACATGTACTTATCATTACGAGATTTCTGATTTACAAAACATGGCCTTCTTATTTGACGATTTCTAATTGACCCACTGTATCAAAAATTCAAGTCTATTAGGAGTACGTAAGTAGTCCAGAATATCTGGTGTATAAAATAACAACATACAAACAGATGCTTTATAGACTTTGAAATATGGCACTTTGATGATGAAACATCAAATCCCATTCACTAATAATATCATTCAGCAATAAGCCAGTTGATCTTTCAGGCAAACTTGGTACAGATTGACAAAAAATTAATCGTGATGATAATCAACTCTTACGTAACTATTGTCAAATTTCTGTTGTTTACTATTTCCTCATGGGGTTAGTGACCCCATCCCGTAGAAAACTAACTCGCTAAAAAAACACTAACTGTTCGCAAATCTAAACTTAGGAAATGACGATCCTTGTTCCTTTAAATTGTGATTTTTGAATACACCTTAAAACTTTTATATTCTCTTCCCTTGTTAAACCAAAAATAATGATCTTGTTAGTTGTCATATGGTGTGTTGTAAACATTAAATCCAATCGCTTGTTTTTCTGTGTGAAGTCACTAAAATAGCTTACTTCTGTTTCATCCTACAAGTAATTGAGTATTCTAAAAAGGAGATTAGGTGAAAGATCCAATGTAACAACCAAAGAAACGACCTTGAAATGTTTATCGGATTGTTGTTAATCGGTATCAACATAGACTGTCAGCAGTAAGCACGAAAAGTTTTCTAGGAAGTTAATCAAACGACAATTTATACGATGGTTTTAAGTAGCTTATGATCTACGATCGTCAAAGACCCCAGAGATATAGAAAATCCCTGTTAACATTTTATCCAGTCACCATTGAATAGAAGCTTCTCAGAAACATTTGGAAAATGAAAGATAACGTGTCATGTTTTTGATTGGACGATTAACTTTACTGCTAATATGTTTCCAAAAGTCTTTGAAGATTAAGGTCACATGAAACTCGATAAGTCCATTCAATTTTCTGTGCATACACTAACATTGGAGTACAACTGTTGCTCATATTTCTCTCCTTTTACTCTGTTATTCAAGTTGACTTGTAAAAATAGTTTTTGGTTATAGCAAGTGACTGGTAAGTCAGTAGTAATCGTTCCAGTAACAGATTCGTCGGTTTTTATCTTGAAATAGATTGTGTTTTGCTACAAAAGACCTATTCATTAGAGAGATTAATATATGTAAGGATAGTTTATCGAGTTTATAAATAGTCTTAGAAACTACTTCTCGTAGTGTTCTTTTTTTCAGACAACATTTATGTACAGTGTTATGTCCCGACAAGAATAATGAATGATAACTTTTGGGATCTATAGATGGACCAATACTGAACGTATATTTCTATTGTATAATTATTAAGTAACTAAACTGTGCATATTCATATTCCTCTTATTCTAAGCTTTATTTTGACCCATAAACTATTATTATACGTTTTACCATTCTTGAGTTATAACCAGTATATTAATTACTAACTCCGTCACTCATAGCCACATTTAGCTAATTCTTGTACAAATGTTGTTTCATATTTTATTGGTACGTTGTGGTCTGTTTGATGAGTATATAAACTCAGCATGTTTAAAATATAATGATCCATATTGCAGAGGCTGAGACTGGTGTTCTGGACTTAACTGGCTGAGCTAGGCGGAAAGCAGGACCAATCAGGACTCTAGGCTGTTCGCACGTGTTTTACGCGTTCATGGTCCGATCGATAATTCACTGCTCTCTAATCGGCGGTCACAAGTTATAACATACAGACTCCTTGAAAATCTGATGAAACAATTTGTACACACAGACACATGCTTTAAATTGGAGTTTAGATAAAACAAGTTGAAAAAGATTAAATTCCTATTCATTTATATTTTAAAAAGTATCTATATCCAAATGTTTTCTTGTTTCCATACTTTATTTTCTCCATTAAGTAGTGAATAATTCACATATTAAACTTTTTCATATCATAAACGTTTTGATTATAGTATGTAGGAACTTTGTACAAATCTCCTTATAGATTGAAAGTGTTGTATTCTGAGGTTCAAATCAAATACAATGTATACTTTCCACATTCGATTAAATCCACTATTCAAATAAGAAGACTAAAGTAATTACAAAGGTGTAATTATCAAAACTGAATTATACTTTAAGCAAATTATAATCCTATATACATTTGTTCAGATGACTTAAACAAAGATATATAGGCTATGAAGATATTAGAAAGCTATTTGTCGTCAGTTTTGCCGAAAAAAAACGAAGCTAAAAATCCATCTTAATTCTGCTTAACCGATTGATTAGTAATTATAATGATTGTTTTATTAGGAATCATATTAGTTTAATGAATTACACAAGATTTTTTTCAGAGAATAGTTTACATAGAAACCAAAAACACAATAAAACTTATCCCCTGTTCATATAGATTGTTTTTATACTGAAGTATCAACAGAACGCAAAAAAAATGAGGGAACATGTAATTATTTGGAACATAATAAATCACTCGATCACAGACATACTGTAGTGAAGGAGAACACAGGTGAGGACAACCGAATTATATGTAGCACAAAATTACAGAGTTACTTGGTAAAATAGAAAAACCATACTATAATACTTAATTTGCAAAATGTTCAATAATTGTCTCGAACTTCGTTGTTCTTGCATTTCCATACTAACTGCTTTCTATTCCCACTCTTCCTTTCTTGATATTCCCCATCTTCTGCTGCCTGATATTACATCCCTGACTCGCGTCACATACTACTTCTATCAATATAAGTAGCACGCGCCACAATACAACCGACCAATTAATCAGGGATTGGATTGTTAATATCCAAAAAATTTTTTGATGTAAATACAAAGTTGAATGAAGTCTATTTCAATATTTAAATTAGTCAACTATATTTGAAGTATGAAGTGTATGTCCGTCTTCATTCACTAGTAAATCAAAGCTAAGGTGCTTTGGAAACACCAGCGTAAAACTGCGAGTAATCAGGATGTATAAAACTACTGTATACTAACTAACAAGTAGTATATGTTATCATAATCGTGTTTTTTTTCTTTTGTTTTTTTGTTTGTTATATAAATACTTTCAAGACATTTGCTGATCGTTTATACGGAAAATTCTCATGGATAATGTCAATATTCATTTCATTATCATGTTTTGGTGGTTTAAATGGAATTTTATTCACATCAGGCAGGTTAGTTGTTCTAATAAATCAAATTGGTAATGAAACTATCCATAATCCAACTTTTAGTGAAAAAGACGCTTTCTCTTCTAGAATTGTAATATAGAATGAATCTTCTTTGTAGTGGTTGTTTGAATCTTCCCAATAATGTTTAGGACTTCAGTTGATCAGTCTCTTATTGGCATATGTGTATCCTTTGCCCCTAAATGCCCTGGTACGGCCGAGAGTGGAGAGAGTCCACTCTCCCTCTCGAAATGCTCTCACATGGCCACGCGTATATAGCCTCTGCCAGGGAAGTCCTACTCACTCCCTTCTCGTGGCGGGGGTGTTGTTTACGAAATTGAGAGGACGAAAAGCGAATGTCCAGAGCTTTAACCGGATTCCAAACCAATGGTGAACATGAGCTCCAGTATCCTGAAGGAACGAATGGCGTATGAACCAATCGTCGGTCACCGGCTACCATGGGAATGCATCTCCTGACGTTGCTCCACTGCCTTGTGGATCAGACCTTCAGGTCAAAGACTCAGGGTGTGGTCTCCTAATAAGACCACCTGTTTCGGTTTGGGCACCCGGGTAGTATCACAGCTCTCACACATATCGAATGAGATTTGTGTGGCGCTTACATATTTGATGCCTCCTTCTACCAATATCTATGTGTTAAAATAAATAAATAAATCCCTTGCGGATTGCCTTAAATCACAAGCATTATAAACGGAGATGAATGGTGGCCATCAGTGGAACCTAGAAGTCACTTTTCGTCCTATTTGGCACTCATCAGCAGGATGAGTCTTCTTTAATAATTAACAAATGCTCATTTAGTACCCGTCTACTTTGTATTCGGTCTCTAGGAGATTACATGTACATCTAGATGTCATTTAGGGAATGAATTATATGTATCTTCATGGAAAGTACAAAATACATGCTTTCAAGTAAACTTTAACTATGGTAACGGTGATTTGTAAAAGGCAACCAAAATGGAACGAGTGAGTTGTTTAAGCTTACAGAACATGGATCAAAACAAAGTGTTATCTGTAGAGCGTAGATGATTAGTTTTAATGACGAAAAGATCATTGTTTACCTAAGATTGAGGTTAGGAATAGGATTTAAGGCTTAAGATGTAGGGTTTAGGTTGAGATTGTAAGATTTTAGACTTATGAAGTGAGTGCCTATAAACTAATCATAAAACATAATTCATGGAGGAGTCCTGAAAATATCCCTCATCAAAATATTCATAGGGGCATGGAAATCAAAGGAAACAATTTATCAAGTCAGTGTTGAATAGAATCTCCACAGAAACATCTATAAAATACGGAATCATGTACCACTGTTTCGACTGGGCATTAACCTGTACTGCTACCATATTTATTATGCTTCAAAACTTCCAAGAAGCATAAGATCGAGTACAACTTTGTAAATACCCTCGTTTTCCTGTACATAAACTGAACCTTTAAGTAAAGCGTTGATTCCATAATTCTCATCTCTTCTTTTATATATAGATTGCCGTATATATTAGATCCTTGATTATTAGAAAGCGACTAGGAAACTGTGTCATGTGTTCATTTTTAGCAGACTTATCAGTAATCCATATCTTAAATCTTAACTTACATAATCCGAAAACTAAGGTCTATTTAAGTTGAAAGGAATTCTAGGTTCTTCGGAATGATTTATCACAATCCCGTTATTTTTGTAAATATGACAATGATCCGAGTGTTGGACCTGTTCATTCCAAAGCTTCATTTCTAATTCGTCTACTGTTTATCATGAGTCATACTACTAAATATTAGTAAGTAGTACATATGCATTACAAAGAAGGTTTTGTAATTCTTGGTTCAAGCTTTTCATTAAACCTGTTGTTTACCTACTATTTTATTTATCTTGTATTTCATTCTCTTCATAGTAAATTTGTTTGCCAATATTTGTAACTGATTTCATTATTTTTGTCTGACTTGCATACATCCAATTTTGACTTAAATCCTCAAATGCACTTGCTTTCTATTTGGTGATATTTTCCGTAGATTGTAAATCGTGTCATAGAACCCCATACTTTTAGACAAACCCAGTCTTTCTAGACTTACCTCGATCGTTGAACTGGATTCCGTACTCAGAATCAATGTCGAATGGGTGAATTTGAATTGGTACACATACTCACACACACGGATACATTGGTGTAGTAGCAACCTGTTTATTGGTTACCTTAATTCAGAAATATTTCAAGTGGTTAAAATTGAGTACCAGTAGTAGGTAGTGTCACATAAACCATATGGTAGGAACAGAATTTTATTTTGCTTCTCCTTGGTTTTCAGAAACTTAAATTTCTGTGAATCTTCAGCAAAAAAATTCAAGAATTTATTAATCGTTCAGTTATTCCTTAATGAGTATAACTTGGACGCATTAACATAATCAGTTGTGTAGTACATTCTATATTTAAGTTGAAAATAAACTTCCGCCTCGAACTGACATCAACTTCATAATTATTAAAAGTCATGAATTACCGGAAGACTACCTCCCTTTATTATGGAACCTTTCATAGTTGCATTTTTATCAATTTATGCTTCAATAAGGAAACATTACTTAACAATTCAAGTAGGTTAGAATCGAGAATCAATATAATCTGATGACGTTTAGATGATTGTTCTAGTATATAACCCGAAGTGGTGATGTTTGACATTCAGTCGAAAATTCACAGATTTGATCCCTTACTTCAACTACTTCGGTATCCAGGTTGTATAAGTAGCCCTCACATTAAAAGTTTAGCTTGAACCCAAGCATACATATCTACATCCCGTAATGAGTTTACGATAATAATAATAATAATAATAATAATAATAATGTCTTGAAGTGACTACATTTGAGAGAAGAAAACAAACAATTCTTACTAAGAGATTAAATATCAAGTTGTTTTCTGGGAAATTTAAAGAGACTCTGAACTCAACTTAAAATTAAGCCATATATACACTGTTGATCATAATTAGGTGAAAAACGGCCACTAAACATCGCTCAAGCTTTAATTATTTCTCCAATGGATATAAATTTGAGTAAAAGATTTGAAACTTGTAGCTAACTACAATACGACTTTGCTAAAACATCTGACTATGGAATTCTGACAAACTGTTTTGCATCTTATGTGGACTGTCTACTATTATTATTACTCATTGCTATGGTATTTCGGGGATTTTTAAATTAATTCTGTTGGGACGGCCTCTTAAAGCAGAACGAGGCCTTCAGAAGCTCTAAAGGAGCCGGAGAGAATCCATCCAGTCAAAACCTGGTAGGATGCTCCAGAACATCGATATGGCATGCTATGACTGGACAATTTTATAACTTTCTCACCTGACGATTAACTGGGTTACAGTGATGTTATAAACAATAGTAAAAACGATAAATACCTGTTTTTCTGTAAATTTTTAACCATTACCCAATAATCGCTTCCTTTGCTTCTTCCTTTTTCATATGCGACTGTGGGGTTCTACACGTTCGAGTACGGTTAGTTGTATATCGTATCTGCCGTATTCAAATGGAGGACATAAAAATTATGTATAAATATCTTTCTGTAGTGAATAAGGAAATGACAATCTAACTAATTATAATGGTAATCAAATTTGTTTCACATTATGCAATCATCCGATTTAGACACTTGTCTCAACCGAAAACGCGTACGAGGAACTGTGAAATTACTAGGTACTTATAACTGGCAAAATGAATCGTAACATACAAAATTCATAGGCGTATATGTATACATATACTTGTCCTGTGACGTAGGCAAAGAAATGTATGCTGGGACAATGACTGAGTCACAATTAATTGATCACTGGGTGGTGATCAATCTCATGCTTGTCTAGTCCTTAATAGTGCAGATCGAATGCTATCGATCATGTTGCAATGTGGCCACCAGTCTAGGTGACTCGACACTGCGGGCACTATGTATTGAGATTAGATGGTGGTTGGAGGTAGTCAACAGGAAACCCTGGACCCGGGCCCGCAGTGTCGAGTCACCTAGACTGGTGGCCACATTGCAACATGATCGATAGCATTCGATCTGCACTATTAAGGACTAGACAAGCATGAGATTGATCACCACCCAGTGATCAATCAATTGTGATTACATCTCAGTCCTACAGGAGGTTAGTCACGCTCGGATAGCTCAGTGGTAACGTCACTGACTGTGGAGCTGGGTGACACGAGGTCGAATCCGCCAGGGAGCACCAGTTCCCTCAAGGTTACAGGTACACCTTGCTGACGAGTGCCAAGTAGCACGAAACCCGGGTCCAGGGTTTCCTGTTGACTACCTCCAACCACCATCTAATCACAATGACTGAGTGCATAGTCGGTTTATTTCAACAATATGCTTTATTTATTGTCTCTCACCTAATGTTTTGCCTTAAGAGACTTGTATACACACATATTCAGTATTGTAGAGAACGAGAACACAAATGGGGACAATCAACTGTATTGGAATACAGAATTACAGAAAATCCTATTAAAATTTGAGAACCTTATAGTAAATACTTAATTTGCAAAATGTCAATGTCTCAAACTTGACTGTTCCTTTTGTAAATATGAGTTAATCGTCTCAGACTTCATTGTTCTCTCATTTCCACACCAATCATTCTTTGTTCTCATTCTCTTTTCTTTAATCTTCTTAACCTTTTCCCGTCAGGTATTTCACTTTCGATTGATGTTACATACTACTTATATTTGTCAACATCAGTAGCACACACCACAGTATGTATAAACTCGCTCAGTCCATTAATTGTCCAAATGTTTGAACGTTTTACTATTTTAAATATTATCCATTTAGTGAATACTATCATGACTTGATTGTTGAATTCATAGAGTATTCAAGGTTTAAGAAGGTTTTAATTCATTAATAACTTTATTGAATCATCAATCAATCAATCAATTATAAAATAACTCGAATCTTTACTTCTGAGATTTACAGTTATGATCAAGATTTTTTTCTGTTTTACAAAAATCGATATTATTTAATAAGGAAATTCTATTATCCCTCATTTTGGCTGAAGTTGTCTGTCTTATTTATAATGTTCCAGTAATGTATTATATATTCAGTACTTTCCATTATTTTTTCTTCCGTTCATTTAGTCAATGAGTAATGTAAATTAGAATGTAATTCCCATTAAAATTTTCATTTCAATCAAATGAAACAATCTAAAATTATGTGCTATAAATATGTCAGTGTAGAGCAACACAATATATAAGATGATAAATATAAACTTATTGAAAGGTAGAAAGGTGAAATGAATGCTCTTATAGGACTGTTATCTAACTTTATATGATCGTACTAAAGTGGTTCTAGATCCGAATCTCGTGGGGCGGGATAGTAGATGCACCCTGATGAGGAGTCCCATACTGGGACGAAACAATCGTTCAGTGCTTCGGGGTTTTCCATGGTGGTCTAGCTTCAATCGACTCATGAATTCAACTATAAATTTACTAAAATCTTCACAAAACCCCTTCTGATAATAAAATGGTATTAACAAGATTCATCTATCCTATTTAACCTCGTACACATTCATGAATTTAACTCGACGTTGGTGAATAACGGAATAAAATAAATCAAATATGCAAATGATTTTTGGACATATATATACATATTAAATGTAGACACACAATAAGAGGAAAGAATCTGATCGAAGAAGGTAAACGTGTCAACTCATTTTTGTCATTCATGAATCAATATTTCTAGTCATATGGGAAAACAAATTAACAATATATAATCAAGAGAGTAAGTGACAAATATATATATATATATATACGTACTCATATATAAACAATCACGATTACAAGCGAATAACGAACGTGGCCAAACATGGACAATATCTGAAGAAAAAAAATGAATTGGTCTATTCAAGTATTGAATTAATAATCTACGTAGGCATGATATATAGGACGAAACGGCTATCCAGTTCTTCCAGGTTTTTCATGGTGGTCTTCAATTGACTCATGATCCAAATATTGAAATTATTATAAAATCCACAAAATCCCCTTGTGATATTAATTAACTTATGCTCACTAGTGACTGGCTTCAAGAGGTATTTTCTGGAGTTTTAGTGAGAAGCAGTGACCAGTGAAGTTCAACCAGGTCTGTTGTGAGATAGTAACTCACTGAAGACAATGGTGAATGTGTCGCTCAATCTCGTGGATTAGTTGAAGTTAGACATTATCATCGTTGGATGGCGGACAGGCCAGTCGTCTTGAGGTTAGGCGTTCGCGCGCGAGACCGACAGGTCCTGAGTTCGAATCGTGTGAGGCGGGATCGTGGAGGAGCGCTGCTGAGGATTCCCTTACTAGAACGAAACGGACGTCTAGTGCTTCCAGGTTTTTCAGGGTGATCTAGTTTCAATCGACTCATGGTTTCAAGTATTAAAAAAAAATCTATTACTAAATGTTACGATCTAATCAAAATTACACCTCATTATATACAGTTAAATACTTATTCAATAAGCTGTTGAATGTAACACGTTACATGAATATTGAAAAAAAATATGGCAGATAAATAAAGAGACTTTGATATTTTTCGTTGTTGAAAGAAACCCCCCACTAACTCCTCAATTTTACTGTGTTTTTCATTTTTGAAAATTGTTTAGATTGAATTTCGTTGCAGCTAGAGAAGGTCAATTGCCTACATTGTTAGCAACAATACATGTTGAACACTTAACACCAGTACCAGCTATATTATTAAATTGTATTTTAAGTTTAATAATGCTTATTGTATCAGATTTATTTACATTGATTAATTATGTATCATTCGTTCAATGGTTATCTGTTGCTGCTAGTATATTTGGTATGATGTTTTATTAATTATATAATTATATTTAACTATTATTTAATTAATTAATTCATTGAATATGTTGGTAATCTATAGAATGATTAATTTTCTAATGTAACATAGATGGTAACTAGTAGTGGAATAAAGGATGAAAGTTTCATTCTAGTTAGGATTCAACACAAATAGTACAAAAATGAATTATACATGGTGTTTTATATACAAAGATGGACTACTGAAGCAAGCGGTACAGAGTTTGAGTCCCAGGATGAACATCAACTCTGAGATATAGGTACATCCAGCTGACGAGTCCCAAATGGGACGAAACGCGCATCGTCCATTCCACTACCAGCTATCATCCACCTTTGCATATAATCCTTGTGAATTAAGGCTTTATCGAAGCAATACACACAGTATGTACATATGCCAATAAGAGACTGATCAACTGCAATCCTAAGTAACAATAAGAAGATACAAGTAAACAACACCAAGTGAATTTATACATGTTGTTTGTTTTAAATTTATCTATGGTCGATGTTTAAGATATTTTCTTTTAAATGTGTAAATAATGTAAATAAACTGGATTATTAGTTATGAACTATTAATACTGATTATTTGGATAAACAGTGACTTTATCTATCTACTGTATAACATTTTGTAAATTATTTATAAATTAGTAGACATTGCATTATTGCCTGGTAGACAGTATAACTCTCTCTTCGTATATATACATATATATATCTGGGTTCGACCCCTGGTGGGGTCTTGGGTTAATACTGTCATGAAGTTCTACACTGGGACAAACAGTTGTTCTATACTCCTTCGTCTACAATTTCAAATGGAACCTAAAATGTAAATCAATTTCTTAAAAAAAACCTATAAACTAATTAATATTTTCCAAGAATAATATCATTAGTTTTTGATTGAGATCATGAACCGATTGATGCTCGACCAATGGTTTAGCATCGGTTTACGGCGGATTTTAATAAAGACTTGATAACTGAGTGATTACAACAAATTACTAAGAAGTTCCTTTATTTGTGACTGCGGTAATTAAATGGTTACTGTAGCGTGTGCAAACTACCGTGATGAGTTTGTCTTTCGATGTTATTTATGTTGGAGGAAGAACCTCTGAACCTCTTTCTAACCTTGACAAGTTTTTGAACCATGTAAAAAAAAGTGTATCCACTTTAATTCTTTAGCGTTATATAAAATATCTTTACTTTATACTAGCTGTTTTCTGATTGGCTATTTCACAAGGTCACTTAAGATTTGTTCAAAGGTCGTCCATAAATTATAGTCTCGCCAAAATAATTTAATCAATCAGAAAAATATGTAAATGAATAAATACTAAGGTACCATTCTAGGGCCTATAAAGAAATTCCAATATTTATTGTTTATGAATAGCCAAAAACACAATATAGGCTGCAATACAGTTAGACTGAATCAGTATTGTAATTTTTGAAAAATACAATTTGACTAGTTACTTGTTTTATTATGAAGAAAATCTAACGACTAATCAAAAATTTAACTGAACAAATTATCAGTATAGAGTTGTGAAGATGATTAAGTTTTTGAATTGACATCATGAACCGATTAATGTTAGACTACCATTGAAAAACCTAGAAACAGTGATGGTCTAACATCAATCGATTCATGATCTTAATCAAAAACGGTATAAATTATGTTCATATATTGTTACAGATTGCTTTATCTCAAAACAAACAAACAAACAAATTTTTTCCTTTAATTAGTTAGTTATTCATGATCTTTATATTCAAAAAAGAACTACATTCTTACAAAAGAAAAAGTACTCAACACAGTATTTACTTTAAATAAATGAGAGTTATGTTTCTGACAAAAAAGAATATGAAAATATTCAATTGAATGGTTAAAAGATCAATCAATAGAAAATGCTTTTGATTTATGTAAGAATACAAAATTGAATGGTAATGTCTAACCTATTAGAAAACTATATAGTTATCATTAACAAGGTTTGACTTGATAATTTTGAATAAATTGAACATTGGATAGATGGTTATAGGTAAATTAAGATATCTGTAATATACAAATGAGTTGAAAAATTAGATGTTCTGACGTTTCGTAACTCAGTGTAAGTCACTTCTTCAGAGAATGAATAACCGAATCTGGTTACTTATTCTCTGAAGAAAAAGCTTACACTGAGTTACGAAACGTTAGAAGATTTAATTTTCCTACTCATTGGGATATTACAAATATCCTGATTTATTTTTATTAAGAACTATAAAACAACAACCGGATCAATCATAAATGACCTACATACTGAATGAAAAGATCTACCATATATAGATCTTTATTTCCATTAATGTACAACTGATTTTGTTTCTTTGTTAAAAAAAGTAAGCAGATTTCTTAGTCATATTTAGTAGGTAATCAATTGTAGAATCTCGAATAGAAGTTTCATCCTATTATGTAGTCATCATACTTCTTTTTTTAATATTCTACAAATGATAACTTAATCCAAATAGTCTGTTTGAATAAATATTGTTCTTATGTAATATATCCATCAATTTTTTAAAATCTTTTTTATTATTTTCACATTTCTAGCAATGTTATATCTTCGTCGTAGTCAACCTGATATTCCCAGACCTATTCGTCTACCATTAATAATTCCTATTACATTCTTAATTGTTTGTAGTTTCTTGTTAATTCTTCCAATATTTCATAGACCGAATGAATTATTTATTGGTATGATTATAGTTTTATCTGGTATACCAATTTATTTACTTGGTATAG
This sequence comes from Schistosoma haematobium, assembly GCF_000699445.3. Taxonomy (NCBI): domain Eukaryota; kingdom Metazoa; phylum Platyhelminthes; class Trematoda; order Strigeidida; family Schistosomatidae; genus Schistosoma; species Schistosoma haematobium. The sequence continues at coordinate 9,817,679 of NC_067201.1, forward strand.
GATGGAAACAGAAATCAAATTTATTTATACAAAAATATAGTAAGTAAAATGAATTAAAATTTAATCAGAAATACTCTATTTTTATTCATTTATGTTAGATTGATGATGATAGGTTCGATATCTTGACACTTAATTATGCCTCGTTTGGCAGTAGGTTGAAAGAAAACGATGAGGTGCTAAATCAATATGTGATGTCAGTTTATGAAGTCATTGAATGATGCCATATCTGTTAGTGAATACTTATCTGGTTGGGATCTCTTTAATTGTCATAACTAATGGTTAGAGATTGTAGGTATCAATGTCAAGATTGGACTTGATAGTTTCAACGAAAAATTGGGTATTGGATAGAAAGTTAATAATAACAATAACAATAATAATAAAATGATTATATCTTCGTGATATCCCAATAAGTAGAAATTTGGATTCCTGACTTTACTTGATTCATTGTTAATCTCTTCTTTAGAGTGAATGAATAACCAAATTAAATTAACACAAGTTTGAATAGTACAAAGGAAACAATGCAAATTATTTTTAGCATATATTCATATATTTAGGACATATTCAGACCTAATATGATTTTGATAGCATTAAAAATATTCTACATTTACCCTAAACAAGCGGCTTTCATTAATTTATGAAACGTCAGAAATATAACTTTCTACTCATTGGGATATAATAAAAAAATATATTTATTATTAATGGTTACAGACTTTCGCTCACACATCTGAGAATCTGTTGCAGTGGTTCACATGTATTCTATATTTTTATCCCTTTATATCCTAAGTTTCTAAACTATCTTATACTTACTACTTCACGAAGTCATAACTTGTTGCCTCAGCCAAATATTTTCTACTACCACTGATACTATTAATACTGATACAATTCTGGCATCTCATTGTTCTGATGTGGTGTGGCAAGTCGAAATGTCGCTCGTATGTACTTAGTTCTATGTTGGATATGACTGATGCAATCCTTATGAGAGGCCTGATTTCACGATTCACATTTGATTCTTTTTTACAAGCATTGTGTATAAAAATGTTTCCAATGTATCTTTTTGTAACATCTTGGTTTTAAAATGCGTCGTTCGTTTTATTTTTAATCAAAATGTGTTACTTACTATTTGTCAGTAGTATATCTGCTTCACGTACTGTTTCTCTTACATTTAAGACATGGTTTTACTGTAATACTTGTTCCACATCACTTTACGTCACTTGGATGAAAAGATAATGATTCACTAACCATTACTGGCCTGTTTGTAGATAGATGGAAATCGTAAATACTGAACTTTATTATAAGTTAGACTATGAGACAACTGATAGTTGTGTTATATTGTGAGCCGATTGGATTCTGTAAGGGCATCAGTAGTGTTGACATTTCACCCACGCCAATAAGGATAATTCCAGACTTGGCTACTGTAAATCATCACGCTGTGTTGCTTATTTACTTATGCCTATTACCTTTAGTAGAACATAGTCCGCCGACCAGGAGTCTCCAGCCTACGCTGTCCTGGGCTACCCTTTCTAGTTGTCGCCAATTACTACACATTCTTCTGATTTTTGATTGAGATCATGGACCGATTGATGTTAGACCACCGTTGGAAACCCGGAAGAACTGGAAGGTCGTTTCGACATATTGTGGGACTCCTCAGCAGTGCGCATCCACGATCAAAAACTTAATAATCTCCACAACCCCTATACTGACAATTAACATGTGTACTCACTAGTGACTAGCTTCGTGAGGGGATTCTTGGAGTTCTGGTGAGAAGCCGTGACCAGTGGAGCTAATCCGTGTCGGGTGGAGACAGGTATCTACCTCAGTACAATGAGAGATGGTCGCGCAATTTCGTGGATCGGTTGATGTTAGACACTAACACCATTACATGCCGGCTCAGTGGTCCGTGCGCTTGACTGAGTGCCCTTAGTTCGAATCCCGCGGACGGGATCATGGGTGCGCACTGCCGAAGAGTCCCACAGTAAGGCGAAACTGTCTAATTAGGAACTTGGTTTTAAATTTGATTATGAAAGTAATTTGTGATTGATGTGAATATAAAGTTGATAGACTAATCATAAAGAAGATATATATACCCCTAGTTATTGACTGTTTACTCACAACACTTAATACATAGAGCAAATTTAATTTTAAAAAGAGATTATTTCTTTGGTTGAATGTGTTCAGTTAAGAAGTTCTAGATGTCAGTTGTCCATTGTCTTTTAAGGATGTTTACAATGCTGGAGAGACTAAGAATTCAAACCTATGCTTACTCAATGCTTTAGTCAAAGATGTGATCATTTTACACCATTCAGGTTACCAATGTCCATTTATAAAACTAAGTTGTTTGCATTAGTTGACCATTTTCTATTATAAACAATGCTGTATATTGTTTTATTTCTAATGCTGATCAAATTCTATTGATTATGAGAATTCACGACAACTGTTTTTTCATTCACCAATTATTTGACAAGTCGACTAAATGCTGTTTTATAGACATTTAGAATTTAAATGAATATTTTGAAAATGTCAGTAGTTGAGTTCATGAGTCAGTTGAAACTAGACCACCATGGAAAACATGGAAACACTGGAAGGCCGTTTCGTCCTATTAAGGGACTCCTCAGCAGTGCGCATCCACGACCCCGCCTCGCGGAGTTCGAACCGAGGACCTATCAGTTAAGAACTGTCGCATGAGATTGTCATCAGTGGCTTTAGTAATGATTCATTAATTATTAAGTTATGATATAATAATAATAATCAGTGTTGTAAAACTTCTGAAAAAGAACCCTCATTTTATACATATATTTTCATCTTTTTGTTTTAAAATATTCTTACTCTATCCGCAACCTAATAGATTATATTACTATTCAATGTCAGAAATCAATGCATGTAGTTTACCCGGAATAACACTACACTGAATTGTGTAGATGTATGCATTATTACAGAAAGAAAAAAATCAAAACACAATACAATTGCATTACTTACTACAATTCAATAGTTCAAATGAAATGAAGTAAAATGTAATGTTCTCCACTTCTATTACTATTATTACTACTCCTACTACTAATACTATTATTCACACTGTCACTACTCACACTATATATACCCACATTATATATAATTTTAGTGGAGGATTATCGAATATTCAAGAAAATAAATCAATAATTCTTGTACCCTATTTGTTCATTTCCTATTATTGAGTTTAAGGTTTACAATGAATTTATTGATCTAGTTGTTTTGAAGAGAACTAAAACAAAAATTTGAATAGAATATAATGAATTCATTGTTGTTTTTATTACGATCTCTTCATCTGTTCATTGTTTATGATAAAATGATATGAAAGAAAAGTTTTTATCTTTAAGTTGGATTTGAAACGCGGTTTTAGGAGACTAGGGATAACATTTGGTAAACTTGAATCATTACTACTGGTGGAGAATGAGGATAAAGGAGGATGATTGGTATTAGCAACAGAAGAAATATTAGTTGGTGAAGAAGGGATTTAATCGTCAATAAGGTGATCTACTGTGGTGTTAGTGGTATGTGATCTCCCATTTACCCACAGTGTAAGGATGCTCTTTCTCGTGGGACCTGAAAAGGGGACTGGGCGAGAAGTAGTTTTATCGATTTGGAAGCATGACTACAGCACTCAAGTGATAATTATTTGACGCTGGTCACACGTGGTCTTTTTGCTAGTTGTTCTTATTTTGCTAACTCTATGCTTTAATGCACTTAACTTTCGCGACGAAAATCGGTATGGTACGATTAGATATACTGTTTTCATAGTCAAATTTTTCTGATTCCTACTGCTGTCGTGGACAGGCAGTGTTGCTGAAGGTGCCAGGTCATCAGTACGACCGTGCCTCAGACCATTAGTTTCTACTTTTGGTCTTACTGCGCTCTAACAGACGTTGTACCAAGGGGCTGAATGTTCCAGACAATATAGATTATGTCAATGACACATCGATTTATATTATATGTGGATTATACAGAATAATGTAATAATAATAATCCTATTGAAGATCAATCGCCAGAAAATTCAAATTTCCAGTCAATCGATTGATTTCTGTATCACCCTGGGTATTATTATAAAAATAATCTATGAGTACTTATATTAAAAGAATGTAATTGGTCAAATAGCAAAAGCGTTAAAAAAGTTTACTTTCTGGTGAACTAAAACACAAAAAAATTCATGAATTCAAAAATAAAAATAAAAGAAGAAAGAACAAAAAACGTTATTCACATGTTCCAGTGTGGTGTACTGTGTAGTCGGTGAGCTGGCGTGTGTGTAGAAGCGGCACTCGACGGGGATGGGATTCGAACCCACGCGGGGAAACCCCAATGGATTAGCAGTCCATCGCCTTAACCACTCGGCCACCCCGTCCTGGAGGCGTGCCACCCTTCCACACCGCTACTACAAACACAAACGCCCACTAATACCGACACACTGAAACTCACACTACACACACACACACACATACACTCAATCACTCACTCACTCAATCACTCGCAAAATCACACGAACACACACATCCTATCGCTGATACAAGTCAACGCCAACAACACATTGCACCAATCTCTTCATCAAAATACAGCTCAATTCTCTAGCCAATCCATACTCCATACATTCTCCAAACCGAACACTCCATATACTCACTCACTCCCCACACATGTGCATTCTCACTCACGTTGTGGTGTGGATCACCCTACATGAAAATCGAGTCGTCTGACCAGCACAATGTACGGATTGAATGTGACCGACGGAGAACAGTCGTGAAGACAACGTAGCACTGAGTCGCAGTGAATCGGTCATGCTATTGTAGGCTGGGACGGACGAATGATTGATGCAACATCTGATAGACTGACCGGCTGACTGATTGTCTGGTGTGCTGACTTGGTGGCTAGCCCACCAATCGACTGTCCGACTGATTATTGACCGATAGACAATCGGATAATCGGACACGTGGACAAATGGATCAAGTGAATATGGGAGAGACCGAGATTTCCACTGAACAAGATGACGAGCAATAAACACTAAGTGACAAATAAGCGAAAGAACGATTGAGCAAACAGACGGACGCTAGGATGGATATGTGGGTGGTTTGTTGGTTGGTTGGTTCCTCGGTTGGTTGGTTGGTTGGTTGTTTGTTTGGTTGGTTCGTTTATTGGTTGGTTGGTTGGTTGGTTGTTTGATTGGTTGATTGGATGTTTGGTTCGTTGTTTGGTTGATTGGTTGGTTGGTTGGTTGGTCAGTTGGTTGGTTGGTTGTTTCGTTGGTTGATTGGTTGTTTGGTTGGTTTGTTGGTTGGTTGATTGGTTGGTTGGTGGGTTGTTTGGTTGGTTGGTTGGTTGGTAGGTTGTTTGGTTGGTTGATTGTTTGGTTAGTTGGTTTGTTGGTTGTATGGTTGGTTGGTTGGTTGGTTCGTTGGTTGGTTGGTTGGTTGTTTGTTTGTTTGGTTGGTTGATTGATTGGTTGGTTGGTTGCTTGATTTGTTCGTTGGTTGGTTGGTTGTTTGGTTGGTTGGTTGTTTGGTTGGTTGGTTCATTGTTTCCTTGTTTGATTGTTTGGTTGGTTGGTTGGTTGATTGGTTGGTTGGTTGAAAGGTTGGTTTTTGGTTGGTTCGTTGGTTGGTTGGTTCGTTGGTTGGTTGGTTGTTTGGTTGCTTGATTGGTTGGTTGGTTGGTTGGTTGTTTGGTTGGTTGGATGATTGGTTGGTTGGTTGGTTGATTGGTTGGTTGGTTGGTTGTTTGTTTGTTTGTTTGGATGGTTGGTTGGTTGGTTGGTTGGTTCGTTGGTTGGTTGATTGGTTGGTTGGTTGGTTGGTTGATTGTTTGTTTGGTTGATTGGTTGGTTGATTGTTTGGTTGGTTGGTTGGTTGTTTGTTTCGTTGGTTTGTTGATTAGTTGCTTGGTTTGTTGGTTGGTTGGTTGGTTGATTGGTTGGATGGTTGGTTGTTTGGTTGGTTGGTTGTTTGGTTGGTTTATTGGTTTGTTGGTTGGTTGGTTGGTTGGTTTCTTGGTTGATTGGTTGGTTGGTTGGTTGGTTGGTTGATTGGTTGGTTGGTTGTTTGTTTGGTTGGTTGGTTGGTTGGTTGTTTGGTTGGTTAGTTGATTGGTAGATTGATTGTTTGGTTGGTTGGTTTGTTGGTTGATTTGTTCGTTGGTTGGTTGGTTGTATGGTTGGTTGTTTGGTTGGTTTTTGGTTCGTTGGTTCGTTGGTTGGTTGGTTGATTGTTTGTTTGCTTCGTTGGTTGATTGGTTGGTTGGTTGGTTGGTTGGTTCATTGGTTGTTTGGTTGGTTGGTTGGTTGTTTGATTGATTGGTTGGTTGATTGGTTGGTTGGTTGTTTGGTTGGTTGTTTGGTTGGTTGGTTTGTTGGTTGGGTGGTTGGTTGGTTGGTTGTTTGTTTGGTTGGTTGGTTTATTGGTTGGTTGGTTGGTTGTTTCGTTGGTTGTTTGGTTGGTTGGTTGATTGGTTGTTTGATTGGTAGGTTGGTTTGTTGGTTGGTTTGTTGGTTGGTTGGTTGGTTGGTTGATTGATTGGTTGCTTGATTGGTTGGTTGGTTGGTTGTTTGTTTGGTTGGTTGGTTGTTTGGTTGGTTGGTTGGTTGTTTGGTTGTTTGTTTGGTTGGTTGGTTGATTGGTTGGTTGGTTGGTTGTTTGGTTGATTGGTTGGTTGGTTCGTTGGTTGTTTCATTGGTTGGTTGGTTGGTTTGTTGGTTGGTTTGTTGGTTGGTTTGTTGGTTGATTGTTTGGTTGGTTGATTGGTTGTTTGGTTGGTTGGTTGTTTGGTTGTTTGGTTGGTTGTTTGGTTGGTTGGTTTTTTTGTTGGGTGGTTGGTTGGTTGGTTGTTTGTTTGTTTGGTTGATTGGTTGTTTGTTTGGTTGGTTGGTTGGTTCGTTGATTGTTTGGTTGGTTGGTTGATTGGTTGTTTGATTGGTAGGTTGGTTGGTTGGTTGGTTGTTTGGTTGGTTAGTTGATTGTTTGCTTGATTGGTTGGTTGGTTGTTTGTTTGGTTGGTTGGTTGTTTGGTTGTTTGGTTGGTTGGTTGGTTGTTTGTTTCGTTGGTTGGTTGATTGGTAGTTTGGTTTGTTGGTTGGTTGGGTTCTTGGTTGGTTGGTTGGTTGGTTGTTTGGTTGGTTGTTTCCTTGGTTGATTGTTTGGTTGGTTGGATGGTTGGTTGTTTGGTTGATTGGTTGGTTGGTTGATTGGTTGGTTTGTTTGTCGTTTGGTTGTTCGTTTGGTTGGTTTGTTGATTGGTTGGTTGATTTGTTGGTTTGTTGGTTGGTTGGTTGGTTGTTTGGTTGGTTGTTTGGTTGGTTGGTTGTTTATTCGTTTGGTTGGTTGGTTATTTGGTTAGTTGGTTGGTTGATTGTTTGGTTGGTTGGTTGGTTGTTTGTTTGTTTGGTTGGTTGATTGGTTGGTTGGTTGGTTGCTTGATTGGTTGGTTGGTTGGTTGGTTGTTTGGTTGGTTGTTTGGTTGGTTGGTTGTTTGTTTGGTTGTTTGATTGATTGGTTGGTTGGTTGGTTGGTTGATTGTTTGGTTGTTTGTTTGGTTGGTTGGTTGGTTCGTTGGTTGTTTGGTTGGTTGGTTGGTTGTTTGGTTGGTTGTTTGTTTGGTTGATTGTTTGGTTGGTTGGTTGGTTGATTAGTTGGTTGGTTGGTTGGTTGGTCGATTGGTTGTTTGATTGGTTGGTTGGTTGGTTGGTTGGTTGCTTGTTTGGTTGGTAGGTTGGTTGGTTGGTTGCTTGTTTGGTTGTTTGATTATTTGCTTGGTTGATTGGTTGGTTGTTTGGTTGGTTAATTGATTGGTTGATTGATTGGTTGGTTGGTTCGTTGGTTGGTTGGTTGGTTGGTTGGGTTCTTGGTTGTTTGTTTGGTTGGTTGTTTGGTTGGTTGTTTCCTTGGTTGATTGTTTGGTTGGTTGATTGGTTGGTTGGTTGGTTGGTTGGTTGATTGTTTACTTGGTTGGTTGAATGGTTGGTTGGTTGTTTGTTTGGTTGGTTGTTGATTGGTTGGTTGGTTGGTTTGTTGATTTGTTGGTTGGTTGGTTGGTTGGTTGGTTGTTTGTTTGGTTGTTTGTTTGATTGGTTGGTTGGTTGGTTGGTTGATTGTTTGGTTGGTTGTTTGGCTGGTTGGTTGGTTGGTTGATTGATTGGTTTGTTGTTTGGTTGGTTGGTTGGTTGGTTGGTTGTTTGTTTAGTTGGTTGGTTGGTTGGTTGGTTGGTTCGTTGGTTGGTTGTTTGGTTGGTTGGTAGGTTGGTTGCTTGTTTGGTTGGTTGGTTGGTTGATTGGTTGTTTGTTTGGTTAGTTGATTGTTTGGTTGGTTGGTTGGTTGGTTGTTTCTTTGGTTGGTTGGTTGATTGGTTGTTTGGTTGGTTGTTTGTTTGGTTTGTTGGTTGATTGTTTGGTTGATTAGTTGGGTGGTTTGTTGGTTGATTGTTTGGTTGGTTGGTTGGTTGGTTGTTTGTTTGGTTGGTTGGTTGATTGGTTGGTTCGTTGGTTGTTTGTTTGGTTGGTTGGTTGTTTGGTTGTTTGTTTGTTTGGTTGATTGTTTGGTTGGTTGGTTGGTTGATTGGTTGGTTGGTTGGTTAGTTGGTCGATTGGTTGTTTGATTGGTTGGTTGGTTGCTTGGTTGATTGGTTGGTTGGTTGTTTGGTTGGTTTGTTGGTTGGTTGGTTTCTTGGTTGGTTGGTTTCTTGGATGGTTGGTATCTTGTTTGGTTGGTTGGTTGGTTGGTTGGTTGGTTCGTTGGTTGGTTAATTGATTGATTGGTTGGTTGGTTGGTTGATTGGTTGTTTGTTTGTTTGTTTGGTTGGTTGGTTGTTTGTTTGGTTGCTTGGTTGGTTGGTTCGTTGATTGGTTGGTTGGTTGGTTGGTTGGTTGTTTGTTTCGTTGGTTTGTTCATTGGTTGGTTGGTTGGTTTGTTGGTTGGTTGGTTGTTTGATTGGTTGGTTGTTTGTTTGGTTGGTTGGTTGGTTGTTTTGTTGGTTGGTTGTTTGGTTGGTTGTTTGGTTGATTGGTTGGTTGTTTGTTTGGTTGGTTGATTTGTCGGTTGGTTGGTTGGTTGTTTGATTGGTTGGTTGGTTGGTTGGTTGTTTGTTTGGTTGATTGTTTCGTTGGTTGTTTGGTTGGTTGTTTCTTTGTTTGGTTGGATGTTGATTGGTTGGTTGGTTGGTTGGTTGATTGGTTGGTTGCTTGGTTGTTTGTTTTTTGGTTGGTTGGTTAGTTGTTTGTTTGTTTGGTTGTTTGTTTGATTGGTTGGTTGGTTGGTTGATTGTTTGGTTGGTTGTTTGGTTGGTTGGTTGGTTGGTTGATTGATTTGTTTGTTTGTTGGTTGGTTGGTTGGTTGTTTGGTTGGTTGGTTGGTTGGTTGTTTGTTTGGTTGGTTGGATGGTTGTTTGGTTGGTTGGTTGGTTGATTGGTTGGTTGGTTGGTTGGTTCGTTGGTTGGTTATTTGGTTGGTTGATTGTTTGGTTCGTTGTTTGGTTGGTTGGTTGTTTGTTTGGTTGTTTGTTTGATTGGTTGGTTGGTTGATTGTTTGGTTGGTTATTTGGTTGGTTGGTTGGTTGATTGATTGGTTTGTTTGTTGGTTGGTTGGTTCGTTGGTTGGTTGGTTGGTTGGTTGATTGTTTCGTTGGTTGGTTGGTTGGTTGTTTGTTTGGTTGGTTGGTTGATTGGTTGGTTTGTTGGTTGGTTGGTTGATTGGTTGATTGATTGGTTGGTTGGTTGGTTGGTTCGTTGGTTGGTTGTTTAGTTGGTTGGTTGTTTGGTTGGTTGTTTGGTTGATTGGTTGGTTGTTTGTTTGGTTGGTTGATTTGTTGGTTGGTTGGTTGGTTGTTTGATTGGTTGGTTGGTTGTTTGGTTGGTTGGTTGTTTTTTTGTTTGATTGTTTGGTTGGTTGGTTGGTTGATTGGTTGGTTTGTTGGTTGGTTGGTTGATTGGTTGATTGATTGGTTGGTTGGTTGGTTGGTTGGTTCGTTGGTTGGTTGTTTAGTTGGTTGGTTGTTTGGTTGGTTGTTTGGTTGATTGGTTGGTTGTTTGTTTGGTTGGTTGATTGGTTGGTTCGTTGGTTGTTTGTTTGGTTGGTTGGTTGGTTGTTTGGTTGTTTGTTTGTTTGGTTGATTGTTTGGTTGGTTGGTTGGTTGATTGGTTGGTTGGTTGGTTAGTTGGTCGATTGTTTGTTTGATTGGTTGGTTGGTTGGTTTGTTGGTTGCTTGTTTGGTTGGTTGGTTGGTTGGTTGTTTGATTGGTTGGTTGGTTGGTTGGTTGATTGGTTGGTTGGTTGTTTGGTTGGTTTGTTGGTTGGTTGGTTTCTTGGTTGGTTGATTTCTTGGATGGTTGGTATCTTGTTTGGTTCGTTGGTTGGTTCGTTGGTAGGTTGATTGATTGATTGTTTGGTTTGTTGGTTGATTGGTTGTTTGGTTGGTTGGCTGGTTGGTTGGTTGTTTGTTTGGTTGGTTGGTTGATTGGTTGGTTGGTTGGTTTGTTGGTTCGTTGGTTCGTTCGTTAGTTCGTTGGTTGTTTGATTGCTTGGTTGGTTGGTTGGTTGGTTTGTTGATTGGTTGATTCGTTGTTTGGTTGGTTGGTTGTTTGGTTGGTTGGTTGGTTGGTTGTTTGGTTGGTTGGTTGGTTGGTTGGTTGGTTGGTTGGTTGTTTGTTTGTTTGGTTGGTTGGTTGGTTGGTTGGTTGTTTGGTTGGTTGGTTGGTTGCTTGTTTGGTTGGTTGGTTGGTTGGTTGGTTGGTTGATTTGTTGGTTTGTTGGTTGGTTGGTTCGTTGGTTGGTTGGTTGGTTGTTTGATTGGTTGGTTGGTTGGTTGGTTGTTTGTTTGGTTGGTTGGTTGGTTGGTTGGTTGTTTGTTTTGTTGTTTGTTTGATTGCTTGTTTGGTTGCTTGTTTGGTTGGTTGGTTGGTTTGTTCGTTGATTGGTCGGTTGTTGGTTGTTTGGTTGGTTGGTTGGTTGGTTGCTTGTTTGGTTGGTTGGTTGGTTGTTTGATTCGTTGGTTGGTTGTTTAGTTGATTGGTGGTTGTTTGGTTGGTTGGTTGGTTGGTTGATTGCTTGGTTGGTTGGTTGGTTGTTTGGTTTTTGGTTGGTTGGTTGGTTGATTGGTTGATTGGTTGGTTGGTTTTTGGTTGGTTGCCTGGTTGGTTGGTTGGTTGATTGGTTGTTTTGATGTTTGTTTGGTTGGTTGGTTGGTTGTTGGATTGGTTGGTTGGTTGGTTGTTTGGTTGATTGGTTGGTTGTTTTGTCGGTTGATTATTTGGATGGTTGGTTGTTTGGTTGTTTGGTTGGTTGGTTGGTTGCTTGTTTGATTGGTTGGTTGGTTGGTTGGTTGGTTGATTCGTTGGTTGATTGGTTGGTTGGTTGGTTAATTGGTTGGTTGGTTGTGTGTTTGGTTGTTTTGTTGGTTGGGTGGTTGGTTGGTTGGTTGGTTGTATGGTTGGTTGGTTGGTTGGTTGATTATTTGGATGGTTGGTTGTTTGGTTGTTTGGTTGGTTGGTTGGTTTTTTGGTTGGTTGGTTGGTTGTTTGTTTGGTTGGTTGGTTGATTGGTTGGTTTTTTGTTGGTTGATTGGTTGGTTGTTTGGTTGGTTGATTGGTTGGTTGGTTGGTTGGTTGATTGGTTGGTTGGTTGGTTGGTTGGTTGTTCTGTTGTTTGGTTGATTGTTTGGTTGTTTTGTTGGTTGATTATTTGGATGGTTGGTCGTTTGGTTATTTGGTTGGTTGGTTGGTTGGTTGGTTGATTGGTTGGTTCGTTGGTTGGTTTGTTTGTTGTTTGTTTGTTTGGTTGGTTTGTTGGTTGGTTGGTTGGTTGGTTGGTTGGTTGGTTGGTTGGTTTGTTGGTTGGTTGTTTGTTTGGTTGGTTGGTTGGTTTGTTGGTTGTTTGGTTGGTCGGTTGGTTGGTTGGATGGTTGATTGGTTGATTAGTTGGTTGGTTGGTTGATTGGTTGGTTGTTTGATTGGTTGGTTTGTTCGTTGCTTGTTTGGTTGGTTGGTTGGTTGGTTTTTGGTTTGTTGATTGGTTGGTTGGTTGGTTGATTGGTTGGTTGGTTGGTTGGTTGATTGGTTGGTTGGTTGGTTGGTATGTTCGTTGGTTGGTTGGTTGGTTGATTCTTTGGTTGGTCGGTTGGTTGGTTGTTTGGTTGGTTGATTGGTTGGTTGGTTGGTTGCTTGTTTGGTTGGTTGGTTGTTTGGTTGTTTGTTTGGTTGTTTGGTTGTTTGTTTGATTGGTTGGTTGGTTGATTGTTTGGTTGGTTGGTTGTTTGGTTGTTTGGTTGGTTGGTTGGTTGTTTGGTTGGTTGGTTCGTTGGTTGGTTGGTTGATTGGTTGGTTGGTTTTTTGTTTGGTTGATTGGTTGGTTGGTTGTTTGGTTGATTGGTTGGTTGGTTGGTTGATTGGTTGGTTGGTTGATTGGTTGGTTGGTTGGTTGTTTGATTGGTTGGTTGGTTGTTTGGTTGGTTGTTTGGCTGGTTGTTCGGCTGGTTGTTTGGTTGGTTGGTTTGTTGGTTGGTTGGTTGGTTGGTTGGTTGTTTGTTTGGTTGATTGGTTGATTGGTTGGTTGGTTGGTTGGATGGTTCGTTGGTTATTTCGTTATTTGGTTGGTCGTTTGTTTGCTTGGTTGGTCGGTTGGTTGGTTGGTTGGTTGATTGGTTGATTGGTTGGTTGGTTGGTTGTTTGTTTGGTTGGTTGATTGTTTGGTTGGTTGGTTTTTTGTTTGGTTGATTGGTTTGTTGGTTGGTTGGTTCGTTGGTTGGTTGGTTGGTTGTTTGATTGGTTGATTGGTTGGTTGGTTGGTTGTTTGTTTGTTTGGTTGGTTGTTTTGTTCGTTGATTATTTGGGTGGTTGGTTGTTTGTTTGATTGGTTGGTTGGTTGAATGGTTGGTTGGTTGGTTGGTTGATATTTTGGTTGGTTGGTTGTTTGGTTGTTTTGTTGGTTGGGTGGTTGTTTGGTTGGTTGATTGGTTGGTTGGTTGGTTGCATGTTTGGTTGGTTGGTTGTTTGGTTTTTTGGTTTGTTGATTGGTTGGTTGGTTGGTTGATTGGTTGGTTGGTTGGTTGGTATGTTTGTTGGTTGTTTGGTTGGTTGGTTGTTTGGTTGATTGTTTGGTTGCTTTGTTGGTTGATTATTTGGATGGTTGTTTGTTTGGTTGGTTGGTTGATTGTTTGGTTGGTTGATTGTTTGGTTGATTGGTTGGTTGGTTGATTGGTTGGTTGGTTTGTTGGTTGGTTGGTTGGTTGGTTGATTGGTTGGTTGGTCGGTTGTTTGGTTGTTTGGATAGTTGGTTGGTTGGTTGTTTGATTGGTCGGTTGCTTTGTTGATTGGTTGGTTCGTTGGTTGGTTGGTTGGTTGGTTGATTGGTTGATTGGTTGGTTGGTTGGTTCGTTGGTTAGTTGGTTGGTTGGTTGGTTGGTTGGTTTTTTGGTTGGTTGATTGATTGGTTGGTTGGTTGGTTTGTTGGTTGTTTGTTTGGTTGGTTGATTGGTTGGTTGGTTGGTTTGTTGGTTGGTTGGTTGGTTGGTTGATTGGTTGGTTGGTTGATTGGTTGTTTGGTTGGTTCGTTGGTTGGTTGGTTCGTTGTTTGGTTGGTTGGTTTTTGGTTGGTTGATTGTTTGGTTGGTTGGTTGGTTTGTTGGTTGGTTGGTTGTTTGGTTGGTTGATTGGTTGGTTGGTTGGTTTGTTGGTTGGTTGTTTGGTTGTTTGGTTGGTTTTTGGTTGGTTTGTTCGTTGGTTGGTTGTTTGGTTGGTTGTTTGGTTGGTTGGTTGGTTTGTTGGTTGATTGGTTGGTTGGTTGGTTGGTTGATTGTTTGGTTGGTTGGTTGTTTGGTTGTTTGGTTGGTTGGTTGGTTGATTGGTTGGTTGGTTGGTTGGTTGGTTGGTTTGTTTGTTGGTTGGTTGGTTGATTGGTTGGTTCGTTGGTTGGTTGGTTGGTTGATTTGTTGGTTGTTTGTTTGGTTGGTTGGTTGATTGGTTGGTTGGTTGATTGTTTGGTTGGTTGGTTTGTTGGTTGGTTGTTTGTTTGTTTGGTTGGTTGGTTGGATTTTTGGTTGGTTGTTTGTTTGGTTGGTTGGTTGATTGGTTGCTTGGTTGGTTGGTTGGTTGATTGATTGGTTGGTTGGTTGGTTGGTTGATTGGTTGGTTGGTTGGTTGGTTGATTGTTTGGTTGGTTGGTTGTTTGGTTATTTGGTTGGTTGGTTGGTTGGTTGGTTGATGGTTTGGTTGGTTGGTTGTTTGGTTGTTTGGTTGGTGGTTGGTTGGTTCGTTGGTTGGTTGGTTGGTTGGTTGATTGGTTGGTTGATTGGTTGGTTGGTTGGTTGGTTTGTTGGTTGTTTGTTTGGTTGGTTGATTGGTTGGTTGGTTGGTTTGTTGGTTGGTTGGTTGCTTTTTGGTTGGTTGATTGGTTGGTTGGTTGGTTGGTTGGTTGGTTGGTTGATTGGTTGGTTGTTTGGTTGTTTGCTTAATTGTTTGGTTGTTTTGTTGGTTGATTATTTGGATGGTTGGTTGTTTGGTTATTTGGTTGGTTGGTTGGTTGGTTGGTTGATGGTTTGGTTGGTTGGTTGTTTGGTTGTTTGGTTGGTGGTTGGTTGGTTTTTTGGTTGGTTGATTGGTTGGTTGATTGATTGGTTGGTTGGTTATTTTGTTGGTTGTTTGGTTGGTTGGTTGATTGGTTGGTTCGTTGGTTGGTTGTTTGTTTGGTTGGTTGGTTGATTGGTTGGTTGGTTGATTGGTTGGTTGGTTGGTTCTTTGGTTGGTTGGTTCGTTGTTTGGTTGGTTGGTTTTTGGTTGGTTGATTGTTTGGTTGGTTGATTGTTTGGTTGGTTGGTTGTTTGTTTGTTTGGT